>NC_082738.1:18828934-19128934 GCF_030144855.1 Hypanus sabinus | reverse complement strand
GATAGGTTCGTCATTAGTAAGGGTGTCAATGGTTACAGGGAGAAGGCAGGAGAATGGCTTTGAGAGAGAAAATAAATCAGCCATGTCTTATGGTCTTATGTTCTAAGGAGCATGCATGGGTGGGTGTTAGAAACTTTGCTGTAAATCTAACAATCAACGGGAGATAGAGGAGCAGATGTGTAGGAAAAACACAGAGGGTAACATTTCGAGGAGATTTTATCTTCCCCTGTATTGACAGGATTGTTTTAGTGTGTACAGCATAGTGGGGGTGGAATTTTAAGGTGCATCCAGGAGACTCTTAAGAAACTCTTAGATATGCACAATATATAAGGATCAGTATCGCTCAGTCCCTCTCTCTTAGAGGGAGATTTGTACACTGACAGGTGTTTCTCAGGAGTATATCTGTAAACTGGGCAGTATCTCTACGCATCCCTCTCTCACAAAGGGATATTTGCACACACTAACTGGTGTCTCTTCGTCATTCTCTCTCAGGGGAATATAATGAACACAGTGAGGTTACAGGAGAGCAGGTGGATATTGTATACTTGGGATTTCCAACAGATATTTAGTAAAGTGTTGCATAAAGGACATCCATAAGAAGGAATTGCATGGAGTTTGGGGTAATATATTAGTATGAATAGGGGATTGGTTAACTAACAGATGGCAGAGAGTTGGGATAAATAGGTGTCTCTTGTTGGTAGTTAGTTGTGAGCGGAGTGCCGTGGGGTTGGTGCTGGGCCTGCAACTATTTATGATAGACCATAATGATTTGGAAAGGTGGTCTAAGTATAGTGGCTGTAAGTTTGCCAATGACACTAAATTGATGGAAAAGCAATTTATGCAGAATCTGCAGAATGATAGAGACCTCAGTCAGTCCGGATCAGAGGCAGCATCTCCAACACCATCACACTGAGCACAGGGGCTCCCCCAGGGCTGCTTGCTCAGTCCACTGCTGTTCACTCTGCTGACCCACGACTGTGCTGCAACACACAGCTCAAACCACATCATCAAGTTCGCCGACGACACAACCATGGTGGGTCTCATCAGCAAGAACAATGAGTCAGCTTACAGAGAGGAGGTGCAGCAGCTAATGGACCGGTGCAGAGCCAACAACTTGCCTCTGAATGTGAACAAAACAAAAGAGATGGTTGTTGACTTCAGAAGGGCATGGAGCTACCACTCCCCACTGAACATCAACGACTCCTCAGTAGAGATCGTAAAGAGCACCAAATTTCTTGGTGTTCACCTGGCGGAGAATCTCACCTGGTCCCTCAACACCAGCTCCATAGCAAAGAAAGCCCAGCAGCGTCTCTACTTTCTGCGAAGGCTGAGGAAAGTCCATTTCCCACCCTCCAACCTCATCACATTCTACAGGGGTTGTATTGAGTGCATCCTGAGCAGCTACATCACTGCCTGGTTCGGAAATTGCACCATCTCCGATCGCAAGACACTGCAGCAGATATTGAGGTCAGCTGAGAAGATTGTCGGGGTCTCTCTTCCCTCCAATACAGACACTTACACCACACGCTGCATCCACAAAACAAACAGCATTATGAAGAACCCCACGCACCCCTCATACAAACTCTTCTCCCTCCTGCCGTCTGGGAAAAGGCACCAAAGCATTCGGGCTCTCACGACCAGACAATGTAACAGTTTCTTCCCCCAAACCATCAGACTCCTCAATACCCAGAGCCTGGACTGACACCAACTTACTGCCCTCTACTGTGCCTCCTGTCTTGTTTATTATTTATTGTAATGCCTGCTCTGTTTTGTGCACTTTATGCAGTCCTTGGTAGGTCTGTAGTCTAGTGTAGTTTTTTTCTGTGTTGTTTTTATGTAGTTCAGTGTAATTTTTGTACTGTCTCATGGAGCACCATGGTACTGAAAAACATCTCGTTCTTACTGTGTACTGTACCAGCAGTTATAGTCAAAATGACAATAAAAGTGACGACTTGACTAGATATATTAAGTCAGTGTGTAATGAGCTCTTCAGACCTGTGCAGGGTGCTGGAGAGCACTGGGCTCTGAGGTTTTTGGAGCACCTGAATTGTTTAATTGTGGTTTAATGGGAGTTGTTTATCTTTTAGATTTCCTTGTGTTTTTCTCAAGCAACTCGCCCTTTATAATGAGGTCTCTGGTGCTTTCTGTTTAATCTTGTTAAGTTTATTTTGATGGACTCAGGGATTCTGTATTACTTGTATTATTTAAGTGGACGCCCAATTAATGCTAATCGCGGGGTCCTAGTTTTGGGAATGTTACTTATCGTGGTGTCACTCCACTAAACCACTGGTGTTCTTTTGGAATTATTATGAATAAACTCTACAACAGAGTCTGCCTTTACTCCGCACTTGGGTTCCAACAGCGCTGCAATGAAGTGGGCAAGGGTCTGGTAGATGGCGTGTAACACTGGTAAATGAGATGTCATCCACTTTGGAAGGTAAAAAAAGATCAGAGTATTATTTAAATAGTGAAAATTTGCAGCAGCTGTTGTGCAGAGGGACTTGGGGGTGCTTGTGCATGAATTGCAAAAGGTTGGTTAAAAGGTTATCAAGAAGGCAAATGGAACATTTGCCTTCATTGCTAGGAGGATTGAGTTTAAGAGCAGGGAAGTTACGCTGCAAATTTATAGTATCCTGCTGAGATCACACTTGGAGTACTGCGTGCAGTTCTGGTCTTGAGGAAAGACGTACTGTGTTAGATATTTGGGTTATGTCCAAAGGGAAAAAATGACTGGAGTCACTTAGCACGTTAGCACAAGGGTGTTCATTAGAGGCATCAAAAAAGAAACCTACAAAAATAAGCAAAATAGTGAAAAGAAAACTGCCAATATTTACAATAAGATACTTACCAGAAAACTGAATAATAGGTCTGTACTTGAACTTGGCCACTGCTAATTTCTGGCAGCCCCGTTCTCTCTCCTACTGAGAGCGAAGAGCCCCGTTTTTTAGGCAGCAGGACATGCCATCTTTAATTACCCACAAAATTAACTTAAGACTACACGTGAATTAGAATATGATGTACTCCACAATGTATTTACAATCATACTACAAAATAAACAGAATTATTTGCCTTAAATAAGGTATACAAACAACATATACACATTTACACATCCGCATTACTAAAGAAATGGAATATTCCAAAGTGTATGGCAGGCAAGTCAACCTGAGCACACCAGTTGGTTTAGGACCCATTATAAGGGGAAGGCATTGAGGTTGTACAGTTAGCGCAATGAGGGCAGAATTACAAGCCAATGTTTGTGTATGTGTAAATGCACGTGTGTAGGGAGTGCATCTACTGAGTACGCTCCGTCATATTACTGCCCTCCTGTCCTGCAGTGACGATGTTCGGCAGCTGAGAGAGGTAGCCTGCAGTAACGTTTCCTTTCCCTGCTTTATGGTGGCCACAGAATTGGAAAGGGTCGGAGCTCCAGGTACCACTGTGTCACTCTGGCATTAGTCTGTTGTTGTCTGAATCCATGCCAATGGTCTGTGGTCTGTGTAAAGGTCAAACTCCCTGCCAAGGAGGTAGTACTGAAAGCTGTCAAGGGCCCATTTAATGACTGGACACTCCTTTTCAATGGTGGAATGCCTGGTTTCCCTTGGGAGGGGTTTTTGGCTCAGGTAAAGGACAGGTCACTCTTCTCCATGTTCTCCACTGCTCCAATGCCTGCATTTGAGGCATCTACCTGGACAAGGAGCTGTTTGTCAAAGTCTGGGCTCCTTGTCCAGGTGCCAAAAACCCCTTTGTCAGAGTGGCAAATTGAGGAATGAACTTGCGATATCATCCTACTAGACCCCGGAAAGATTTCAGTTTCTTCTTGGTGTGAGGTCGAGGACTGCCGCAGATTGCTTCCACTTTGTCGACCTGTGCTCAAACCTCTCTGTGTCCCAGCTGGTAGCCAAAGTATCTGCTTTCCCTTTTTGTGCACAAACATTTTTGTAGATTGGGGTGAGACCAGCAGCATGAATGTCACTTAGGACCCCGTGCAGATGCTCCAGATGCTCTGATGACGTCTGGCAGTAGACAACCACGTCATCTAGTAGGCCATGTTGCAGTCCTCATAGCCTTGTAACCCCCCCCCCCCCCACCGTATATCAGTTGCTAGAAGGTTATTGGTGCATCAAGGCCAAAGGTCATCACAGTGATTTGAAACAGACCCAGGAGTGTGTAGAAGGCAGTGAGGGGCGTTGATTGGTCATCCAGGGGAACCCGCTAGTAGCCTTTACAAAGATTCAACGTAGTAATGTAGTTTTCCCATCCAATCCTTTCTAGTAGGTCATCAATGTGGGGCATAGGATGAGCATCAAAAATAAGGAAATGGTCAACTTTCGGAGATGAATGCATCCCCTCAGGGTGCCATCCTTCTTGGGGACGATAACATACAGACAGACAGACATACCTTATTGATCCCTAACCATAGGACAGCTCCACTCACTATTTGAAGGCTCAATGACTCCCATCTCCAGCATGGTCTGAATCTCAAACTTCACATCACAAGTCACTATAGCACTCTGTAACGTTGTGTTGGCTTACTGAACGCTAGTGAGGTCTGACCCTGATGGAATGTTTTAGGATGTTTGTCAACCCTGGTCTCTGCTGGAACAGCTGTGGATAATCAGCAAACACCCTCTGCAGCTCCACTGCTTGGCAGCCATTAAGATGGGAGAGGTCAACCTTCTCAGACCCCTGACAGGCCTCCAAGACCCCTTCTGAGTCATCCTCTTCTGCAATCTGCCAGACCAGGAGAGATGTGCCATTGGCAGGAACTCTTCTCTCCATCCAGGCCTTCAAGAGATTAATGTGATAGGTCTGACGCTTGTTCCTCTTCTCTGAGGTGCAGGACCTCATAAGTAGTTGGGGTCACCTTTCTTACTACTGTAAGTGTATAAAAATAAGCAAAAATAGTGAAGAGGAAATTGCTAATATTTACAAAAAAGTACCTACCAGAAAATGCAGTAATAGCTTCATACTTTGGCCATTGTGAACTCCTGGCAGCCCTGTACGTAGAACATAGAACACTGAATAGTACAGCATGTTACAGGCCCTTCAATCCACAATGTTGTGCCGACCCTCAAACCCTGCCTCCCATATAGCCCCCCACCTTAAATTCCTCCATATACCTGTCTAGTAGTCTCTTAAACTTCACTAGTGTATCTGCCTCCACCACTGACTCAGGCAGTGCATTCCACACACCAACCACTGTCTGAGTAAAAAACCTTCCTCTAATATCCCCCTTGAACTTCCCTCCCCTTACCTTAAAGCCATGTCCACTTGTACTGAGCAGTGGTGCCCTGGGGAAGAGGCGCTGGCTGTCCACTCTGTCTATTCCTCTTAATATCTTGTACACCTCTATCATGTCTCCTCTCATCCTCCTTCTCTCCAAAGAGTAAAGCCCTAGCTCCCTTAATCTCTGAGCATAATGCATATTCCCTAAACCAGGCAACATCCTGGTAAATCTCCTCTGTACCCTTTCCAATGCTTCCACATCCTTCCTATAATGAGTCAACCAGAACTGGACACAGTACTCCAAGTGTGGCCTAACCAAAGTTTTATAGAGCTGCATCATTATCTCGTAATTCTTAAACTCTATCTCTCGACTTATGAAAGCTAATGCCCCATAAGCTTTCTTAACTACTCTATCTACCTGTGAGGCAACTTTCAGGGATCTGTGGACATGTACCCCCAGATCCCTCTGCTCCTCCACACTACCAAGTATCTGCCATTTACCTTGTACTCTGCCTTGGAGTTTGTCCTTCCAAAGTGTACCACCTCACACTTCTCTGGGTTGAACTCCATCTGCCACTTCTCAGCCCACTTCTGCATCCTATCAATGTTTCTCTGCAATCTTCGACAATCCTCTACACTATCCACAACACCACCAACCTTTGTGTCGTCTGCAAACTGCCAACCCACCCTTCTACCCCCACATCCAGGTCGTTAATAAAATCACAAAAAGTAGAGGTCCCAAAACCAATCCTTGTGGGACACCACTAGTCACAACCCTCCAATCTGAATGTACTCCCTCCACCACGACCCTCTGCTTTCTGCAGACAAGCCAATTCTGAATCCACCTGGCCAAACTTCCCTGGATCCCATGCCTTCTGACTTTTTGAATAAGCCTACTGTGTGGAACCTTATCAGATGCCTTACTAAAATCCATGTAGATCACATCCACTGCACTACCTTCATCTATATGCCTAGTCACCTCCTCAAAGAACACTATCAGGCTTGTTAGACACAATCTGCCCTTCACAAAGCCACACTGACTATTTCTGATCAGATCATGATTGTCTAACTGCTCATAGATCCTATCTCTAAGAATCTTTTCCAACAGCTTTCCCACAGCAGACATAAGGCTCACTGGTCTATAATTACCTGGACTATCCCTACTATCTTTTTTGAACAAGGGAACAACATTCACCTCCCTCCAATCCGCTGGCACCATTCCCGTGGACAACGAGGACATAAAGATCCTAGCCAGAGGTTCAGCAATCTCTTCCGTCACCTCGTGGAGCAGCCTGGGGAATATTCTGTCAGGCCCCGGGGGCTTATCCGTCCTAATGTATTTTAACAACTCCAACACCTCCTCTCCCTTAATATCAACATGCTCCAGAGCATCAACCTCACTCATATTGTCCTCACCATCATCAAGTTCCCTCTCATTAGTGAATATCGAAGTCAGGTATTCATTGAGGATGTTGCTCACTTGCACAGCTTTCAGGCACATCTTCCTACCTTTATCTCTAATCCTTCACTCCTATCATCCTTTTGTTCTTCACATAATTGAAGGATGCCTTGGGGTTTTCCTTTACCCTACTTGTCAAGGCCTTCTCATGCCCCCTTCTTGCTCTCCTCAACCCCTTCTTAAGCTCCTTTCTTGCTACCCTATATTCCTCAATAGACCCATCTGATCCTTGCTTCCTAAACCTCACGTATGCTGCCTTCTTCCATCTGACTAGATTCTCTACTTCACTTGTCACCCATGGTTCCTTCACCCTACCATTCTTTATCTTCCTCACCGGGACAAATTTATGCCTAACATCCTGCAAGAGATCCCTAAACATCTACCACACGTCCATAGTACATTTCCCTGCAAAAACATCATCCCACTTCACACCCGCAAGTTCTAGCCTTAGAGCCTCATAATTTGCCCTTCCCCAATTAAAAATTTTCCTGTCGACTCTGATTCTGTCCTTTTCCATGATAATGCTAAAGGCCAGGGAGCTGTCTTTAATCACCCCCAAAGTTAACTTAAGACTACACATGAATTAGAACATGATACACCCACAATGTAATTACAATCACATTACAAAATAAACTGAACCTACTTTAAATAGAGTATTCAAACAACATATACATATTTACATATCCCCATTACTAAAGAAATGGAATATTCTGCCATGCATGGCAGGAAAGGCAACATAAAGCCAACTTGAGTGCATCAGTTCAGTTTCAAACCCATCGTGAGAATACACCAGTGCGTACACTCGCCACAACAATGGTAGAATGACAAATCTGTGTTTGTGTGTGCGTGTGTTCAAGGAGTGCATTTACCGAGCACTCTCCACCACGTGCTGGCTTTGGAGGTGGTGCAGAGGAGGTTCACCAGGTTGATTCCAGAGATGAGGGGGTCAATCTATAAGGAGGGGTTCAGCCACCTGGGACTATACTGACTGGAATTCCGAAGAATGAGAGGGGATCTGATAGAAATATATAAAATTATGAAAGGGATAGGTAAGATAGAGGCAAGAAAGTTGTGTCCACTGGTGTGTGAGACTAGAACTAGGGAACATAGCCTCAAGATCTGGGTGGAATAGGTTTAGGACGGAGATGAAGAGAAACTGCTTTTCCCAGAGAGCTGTGAGAATGTGGAATTTGCTGCGGGTGGCAGTAGAGGTTGCCTCATTAAGTATCTTGAAGACACAAATAGATATATATTTGCATAGCTAAGGAATTAATGGTTATGGGGAAAGGGCAGGTAGGTGGAGCTGAGTCCACAGCCAGATCAGCCGTGATCTTATTGAATGGCAGAGCAGGCTGGATGGGCCGGATGGCCTACTGCTGCTCCTATTTCTTATAGTCTTATGAAGAAGACACTGGATACATGCCTTCATTAGGTTAGAATCAGAATCAGGTTTATTATCCCTTACATACTGAATGCCATGAAATCTATTGTTTTGCAGCAGAAGTACAGTGCAAGGCATAAAATTACTACAAGTTACAATAAATAAATAAATAGTGTGAAAGAGGAACAGCAAGGGTGTAGAATATGATCACAGGGAGATTATTTTACACAGTTACAGAACATCAATTAGTTTATAGCTGGAGTATAATGAACACAAGAAATTCTGTAGATGCTGGAAATCCAAAGTTACACACACACAAAATGCAGGAGGATCACATCAGGTCAGGTAGCACCTGAATAAACAGTTGGTGTTTCAGGCTGAGACCCTTCTTCAGGACTGGAAAGGAAGTGGGGGGGGGGGAGGAGGCCAGAATAAAAAAGGTGAGGCAAGGTTAAGAAGACTAGCTGGAAGGTGATAGGTGAAGCCAGGTGTGTGGGAAAGGTAAAGGGCTGGAGAGGAAGGAATCTGATAGGAGAGGAGTGTGGACCACAGGAGAAAGGGAAGGAGGAGGGGCCCTGGGGGAGCCGATAAGAAGGTGAGAAGTGGTAAGAGGCCAAAGTGAAGCCTTATTCTGGCCACATCTTGATACTGTTCCTTCCCTTTCTCCTATGGTCCACTCTCCTCTCCTATCAGATTCCTTTCTCCCTGAGCAGGTGCGGTCCGCTGATTGATCTTTGAGATCCAGATTGATTGATCTTCTGATTGATCTTCTCACGGTCATCACGAAGCCATACAGCATGGACACAGGCCTTTCAGTGTGACTGCTTCATGCTAGCCAACATGCCCAGTACCAATTGCCTGAAGCCATTATACTGTGGCACTACCTACTGTGCCGCTCCCCCCAAGTGGCTCACTCTGCCCACACAGAAGCATTGCCTGGGTGAGTCAGGAAAGGACTAGAGAAGGGATGTTTTTGTGAGGTTGGTGGTGATACAGAGTGAGCTACAAGGCAGAGAATCTGCTGGTTGTGTGAAAGGATTGAGGAGTCCATATCGTCCCTCGCTCAGGAGGTCACACATGGGCAGTAGAGCGTTACTTCTTGTAGTTTTCCTACGAGCAGCCCACAAAACATTACTATCTACGGCCAGAAACAGTTATTATCCTACAACCATCAGGCTTCTGGACATGCATAAATAACTTCACTCACCTCAACACTGAACTGATTCCACAATCTATAGTCTCACTTTCAAGGACTCTTAATAATTCATGATTTTGGTAGGTTTTTATTTGCACAGTTTGTTAGTCTGTCTGTTTAGGTACAGTGTTTGTAAAATCCTATTGTGTTTCTTTTTTCCCTGTAAATGCATGCTAGAAAATGTTTCAAGGTAGTATATGGTAAAATTTACAAACTTTGAACATAAAACAGAGAACATAGAACACCACAGCACAGTACAGGCCCTTCAGCCCATGATGTTGTGCTAACCTTTCAACCTACTCTAAGATCACTCTAACCCTTCCTTCCTACATAGCCTCCATTTTAAGTCATTCATGTGCCTATCTAAGATTCTCTTAAATATCCCTAATGTACCCGTTTCTACCACCACCACTGGTGGGCCATTCAAGGCACCCACCACTCTGTGTAAAAAAACTTACCTCTGACATCCCTCCTATACTTTGTGGCCCCTCAATTGAGGCTCTCCCACTGTTGGAAACATCTCACAACGTCCCCTGAGGAACTTGTATGCTGTAACAAACTTGCCCCTCTTTCTCATGAATTCCAAAGAATATACACGTTTGTAGGTCTAATTTCCTTAGCTTCTTTTGATAGGACAAACTTCTCCTCCCAGGAATGATCTCTGTGAATCTCTTCTGGACTGTCTCCAATGTCCATATATCCTTTCTTAAAGGGACCAGAAATGTGCTCAGTATTCCAGATGTGGTCTCACCAGCACCCTGTACAACTGTAAACAGCTTCCCTATTTCTGAACTCCAACCTTCTTGCATTAAAAGCCGACATACCACCTGCCTTATTAACTCCTCTGTAAGCTTGAGGGGCTGAGTGGCCTGCTCCTGCTCTGATTTTATGATGCTTAGTGTGTAGGTGAGGGGTTGAGTCTGGTGGGAGTTAATGGGAATATTGAATAGGATTAATGTAGGATTAGTGCAAATGTGTGACTAACGGTTGGTATGGACTTAGTGGGCCAAAGGGCCTGTTTCCAAGCAATGTGGTGACATACTTATGAATTGGACAAAATTATTTTTTTCCCAGAGGGGACACAGAAGTAGAGAGGGAAAGGGCAATAAGAACACAAAGGTAACTTCATTTTCCCTGATGGAGTCACCATCTTCACTCTATTAAGTTCGAGAGACTCTGGCTTGAACTAATATGCTGGGGAGCTGGCTAAGTTATTCATTGCCAGGTCTGGCTTGACCACACAGAGCCCAATTAAGCCCTGCTCCTTCATTTTACCAGGACTAGCATACGAGCCGGTAACATTAAGTGGTTGATGATTGTACGTGCGTAGAGAGATTAAGGGGAAAATAGGAAGCCAGTTAATTCGAAGGACAGCATCATGCAAACATGGGAGTGCAATTACTAAGCTTGAAAGGCAAAGTTGCTGATGATTTTTCTCTTTGGCATATGTGATCTTTTCACCCTGACAATGAGCAGTTAAAAGCACAATTTTTTTCAGAAGGGTGTGGCAAGGATCAAGTGGCTCAGCTTGTATTTTCTTCTTTTGCCCAAATTATTTTTGATAAATTGGGTGTTGCATTTTATACTCAGCCAGGAATTTTAACCAGTGATGCACAAAACACTTTGCATTCCACAGTGTTAGATCTGCGTGGGTTGAAGCTCAATGTTGACGAGAGTTCACTTTTGGCAGCAAATGGGTGGATGAACTGAATGCGATCAGAAATGCCTCGCTGTCACCTCAGTCCTCCCTGTTGATCCACAAACTTGCAGAAATACAAAGCAGAATCCTTGTAAGAAAAGTTGGCCATGCCTCTGCTGTTACCCTCTATGTGTTCTTAATAGCTAGATGTTTTACTGTTTGCAAACTGAATATAATGGGAACTACCCATAAAAATGTGACTCACTACAGTTCCAATCTTTTACCAGTGGCACAAGTATCACTTGCCATATGCACACCTCACCCACCAGTCCAGCCACTGGAGGAATACAAGTCATCCTCTAGAAACACAAGACTGCAGATAAGACCATAAGACAAAGGAGCAGAAGTCGGCCATTCGGCTCATCGTGCCTGCTCCGCCATTTCATCATGAGCTGATCCAATCTCCCCTTTAGTCCCATTCCCCCGCCTTCTCACCATAACCTTTGATGCCCTGACTGCTCAGATACCTATCAATCTCTGCCTTAAATACACCCAATGACTTGGCCTCCACTGCCGCCCGTGGCAACAAATTCCACAGATTCACCACCCTCTGGCTAAAAAAATTTCTTCGCATCTCTGTTCTGAATGGGCGCCTTTCAATCCTCAAGTCATGCCCTCTCGTACTAGACTCCCCCACCATGGGAAACAACTTTGTCACATCCACTCTGTCCATACCTTTCAACATTCAAAATGTTTCTATGAGGTCCCCCCTCGTTCTTCTAAACTCCAAGGAGTACAGTCCAAGAGCAGTCAACCGTTCCTCAGAAGTTAACCCTCTCATTCCTGGAATCATTCTAGTGAATCTTCTCTGAACCCTCTCCAATGTCAGCACATCCTTTCTTAAGTAAGAAGCCCAAAACTGCACACAGTATTCTAAGTGAGGTCTTACCAGTGTCTGATAGAGCCTCAACATCACATCCCTGCTCCTATACTCTATTCTTCTAGAAATGAATGCCAACATTGCATTCGCTTTCTTCACCACCGACTCAACCTGGAGGTTAACCTGAAGGGTATCCTGCACGAGGACTCCAAAGTCCCATTGCATCTCAGAACTTTGAATTCTCTCCCCATTTAAGTAATAGTCTGCCCGTTTATTTCTTCTACCAAAGTGCATGACCATACACTTTCCAACATTGTAATTCATTTGTCACTTCTTTGCCAAGTCCCCCAATCAATCCAAGTCTCTCTGCAGACTCTCTGTTTCCTCAGCACTAACGGCCCCTCCACCTATCTTTGTATCATCAGCAAACTTAGCCACAAAGCCATCTATTCCATAATCTAAATCGTTGACATACAACGTAAAAAGAAGCAGCCCCAACACAGACCCCTGTGGAATACCACTGGTAACCGGCAGCCAACCAGAATGGGATCCCTTTATTCCCACTCTCTGTTTCCTGCCAATCAACCAATGCTCTATCCACGTATGTAACTTTCCCATAATTCCATGGGCTCTTATCTTGTTTAGCAGCCTCATGTGCGGCACCTTGTCAAAGACCTTCTGAAAATCCAAATACACAACATCCACTGCATCTCCCTTGTCTAGCCTACTTGTAATGTTAGAATCTGGAGCAAGAAAGCAAACTGTTGGAGGAACTCAATGGGTCAAGCAGCATCTATGGAGGCAAAGAGGTGGCTGAAATGTGACTGTCCTTTTGCCTCCACAGATACTGCTTAACCTGCCAAGTTCTTGCAGTTCTTGGTTCTTCTTGCTCAGGTCATCAGTTGTTGTACACATTAACCCCTCGATGTACTTGTGCACACGTCGAGACTGTCTTCTGAAAATCGGCTACATTGTCTTTAACAAAGATGAAAATCAGAAGCAGATTTCAATGCACACAGTTACTACATCATATACCACAGAAGATAAACTTCTCTTAATTTTCTTTGTTACTTTTAAAAAATAATTACTTGCTATTTACTCCTAAGTTATCATTTGGAATCAAGATATAGACAAAAATACGGACAGAATTATGACTTTATAATTGATCCTGACCTGCGTTGTTTCAGCTGAATCTAAATTTGTTCTTCACTTGCTATTTGAAACTGGCAGTGATGATTAAGTTCCAGCTGAACCTTTTCTAGAAGATTTATTTTAAATGATAGCTTCTCCCAACAGCTCACTGAATGATAGTTATGTTCACAAGCCCTCTGCAGCTTTTCACCTGTATTCCTTCCTCCCATTTTGCCAGTTCTGAAATGTCCTTTACTTTTTAACCAGGATTAATCCAGCATGGCAGAATTGCAGCAGGCCAAGGAAAACAACAGGAAATGTGCACCAAATACAAGGTCCAGAACATATAGATCAACTAAAGACACTTGAGATTACAAATAACAAGATTTTACACAATCAAGAATCCATGCACAAGTATACACAGTATAATTTGAAAATCTCTTAATGATTTTAGTTAGTCATGCAAAAAAATGTATAAGGACTATTATTGCTAATAGAGTCATAGAACAGAAAAACAGGCCCTTTGGCTATCTGTGGTTGTGCTAACCATCAAGTACCCAACACTTAGTACATACCTTTCCATGCCTTTCCAATTCAGATACTTCTCAAACACTGAGAGTCTCTGTCACCGTTCCCTCTAAGCTGTGAGGATGCATGGCTGTGCAGTAACTGAAATGCTCCCAAACACATAGCCTTTGTTGCCGCATAACTCGAATTTTTCTTTATATAATGTTAATATAATTTTGAAATTATGCTAATATAATATTGAAATCAATGTAAAAATAATTGTGAAACACACTGTAATTAATTCCTAATGAATGGTCTTGGCCCGAAACGTTGGCTACTCTTTTCTCACAGATGCTGCCTGACCTGCTGAGTTCTTCCAGCGTCGTGTACATATTCTGTAATTAATTATTTGTTAATTAATATCATCCATAAATTTTCTAAATAATTAACATACCATAACATTTAGTTTGAAACATTTTAGAGGTTCAACACATTTATACTGTCAATGTTTCAAGTGACAACACTGTCACAAATTGTAACAATAAACACAGAATGGAAGTTGGTAGTTCAATGTTAATAAATTGCCGGCCCACTGAATGCCAATGCCACCTAGTCAAAACATTTTACTTTTCCCATCATGCCCGTCAGTTGTATTGACTGCCTGATATCATTTACTTGTGCTGTAAGTTGTGGTTTGTGTTTGTTTGATGTGAAAAATGCTATTCTGACTTTGGTTAAGTAATCTTTCAAAAAATCATAATGTAATAAGAATTTGTTAATTAAAAATTGTTAGACCAAAAAAAAACCCTTTTTTTGTGTGTCATGCAGTTCTCAGGACATGAGCAAATTTCCTGCTCAGAGCAGCTGTAAAAAAAATTAAAGGGAACTTTGGTGCTTTCACTACCCTTCAGACAGTCAATTCCAGATTCCAACCTCCTCTGGGGGAAAAGATTCTTCCTCAGGTCCCCTCAAAATCTTCTACCCCTTACCCTAAATCAATGCCCTTTAACTTTAGCCATCTCCATAATGGGGAAAATTTTATTCCTATCTGCCCAGTCTATGTTCCTTACGATTTTGTCTACCTTCATCACGCTCCCCTTCAGCCTTCTGCACCCCAAAGAAAACAAATTCTCTCAACCAGTCTCTTCTCAAAACTGAAACGTTCCATCCCAAGCAACATCCTGGTGTAGTTACATCCTTCCTATAGAGTGGTGAGCAGAACAACACATCGTACTCCACCTGTGACCTAACCAATATTTTATAAAGTTGTACCGTAACCTCCATATATTCTGATATTATTTGCCCCTCTAATGAGGGCAAGTATTCCACATGCCCATTGCCCTACTATTCTTACACCTCGCTGTAACTTGCTCTGCTCATGTATCACCCATTGATTGTTTGGAAACCTATGGTAAACCCCCAGCAATGTGCTCAGCTCTAAGTCTCTCTCCATAGATGCTGCCTGACCTTCGAGCAATTTCATTTTTATTTCAGATTTCCAGCATATGCAATATATATTTTTTGCTCTCTCTCAACCACCGACATAAGGCTTGATATTCCAGGATTCCAGGATTGAACGGCTTGTCACATGAAGAGCTTTTGTTGGCTCTGGGCTTGTATTCACTAGAATTCAGAAGAATGAGGGGTGATCTCATTGAAACCTATCTTCTGGTAATGACTCCCCTTCTCCTTCACCATTCCCCACTTCCATTTCCCCTCTCTCACCTTATATCCTTACCTGCCCATCACCCTCCCTTTCTTCCATGGCCTTCTGTCCTCTCCTATCAGATTCCCCTTCTCCAGCCCTGTATCTCTGTCACCAATCAACTTCCCGGCTTTTTACTTCACCCCTCCCTCTCTTCAGGTTTCACCTATCGCCTACCACCTTGTACTTCTTCCTCCCCTCCCCCCACTTTCTTACTCTGATTGCTAATCTCTTTTATCCCCAGTCCCGATGAAGGGTCTCGGCCTGAAACGTCGACTGTTTACTCTTTTCCATAGATACTGCCTGGCCTGCTGAGTTCCTCCAGCGTTTTGTGTGTGTTGAATGGTGAAAGGCCTTGATAGAGTGGATGTGGAGAGGATGTTTCCGATGGTGGGAAAGTCAAGGACCAGAGAACACACTCTCAGAATAAAGGGGGGTCCTTTTAGAATGGAGATGAGAAAGGATTTCCTTAGTCGGAGAGTGGAAGATGTGTGGAATGTGTTGCCGCAAGCATTTGTGGAGATCAAAACTGTATATATATTTAAGGAAGAGGTTGATAGGTTCTTGCTTGGTCAGGGCATGAAGGGATACAGGAAGAAGGCAAGAGATTGGGGCTGAGAGGAAAATGGATCAGTCATGATGAAATGGCAGAGCAGACTTGATGGGCCAAATGGCCTAATTCTGCTCCAATATCTTGTGGTCTTATGATACGAATTAAGCTAATTCTTCCACGGCATACAAAGCAATGGTCTGAGCAGATTCACTAAGTTCAATCAGCTCATGCAATGATATAAAAGTAACAGAGGTGCAAAGCTTCCCCACTGTAACTTGTTTCACTGAAAGTTCATTTTGTTCCTATGGTCCACTCTTCCCACAGGACTTTGCCGCAAATTGTTCATGTGGGGCCTTGTTTGTCTCTTTCCTGTTCTTGCAAAAAGCCAGGGCTTGGTTTCTCAGTTACAGGATTAGTATAATGATAAGCTAATCACACTGAACTTATTTCCTTCCTTATTTTTCAAAATATCTACCTGTAAAGCTCAACAGGACGAGTCTTTACCTTCACACGCCCTCCAACAACACATGCACCCTGCACCCACTCCAGCAATGCACACATATACACACATGGTTATAGATAACACATACACATCCAGCGCACGCACTTTCAGGTAACACACACACACACACCTCATACAAACAACATATTCACACAGAGTCACACATTCTGACACAGAGGAATGCCTACCCACATGCAACACCCAGTGTACCATGCATTTATTTATACATGCCTACCTCCAGACAAAATAATAACATAGGCGTGTAACTCACACCCACCCACAATACACATGCCTACAAGAAGTATGATTTTAACTTTTTCTCGATAATAAGTTTATCTGAAGTCTAAATCACAGTGCAGCTTTACTGGTTCAGAAAGAAATGATGGTTGCCATAGTTACAATATGTATTGTATTGTGATAACTAACAGATGTGATGATTCTCTCATGGTTGGTCAGTTAGATGGTGAACAGCCAAGGGCAGCTGTGGGCCCCCACATATCAGCCTTCCTCTTCTCAAAGTGTGAAGCCTCCCAACATGAAGGAGTGGCTGTGTTACACCTCCAGAAGATACTCACCAGGATCACAAAACTCAGCTTCCAGAGCTCTACTAAAAACCCATCTCTTAAAGCTTTCTCCACATCCATGTTTTTTTCTTGTATCACTTTCCTCCTGCTCTCAATAATCTTGACCATTGCCATTAAATTATCTAACAGTGTTAGAGTGGGGATTTTAAGGGTTTAGCTCTTCTGGGCTTCAGCAAGGAAAAGCTTAAGTAAGAGCCTGCAGGTAGATTTTTCCCCCAGTTTATTTATTGTTTCCCTTCTTTACATTTGCTCAGCTAGGATAGTGGGGATGCCAGGCAGGAGAGTGGAACGCTCCTCTTGCAGGACGTGGGAAGGAAGGGAGACCTCCAGTGTCCCTGACGACTATAACTGCGAGAACCGCATCTAGCTTCAGCTTCTAACAATCCACGTTAAGGAGTTGGAGCTGGAACTGGATGTGCTCTGGAGCATTTGGGAGGCTGAGGAATTTGATAAATAGGACATACGTACAGAGGTAGTTACACCCAGGGTGTAGGACACAGGAGACTGGATGATAGTCAGGAAGGGGGAACGGAGTTAAGGAGCCAGTGCAGAGTAACCCTGTGGCCATCCCCCTCAACAACAGGTTTATCACTTTGGATACTGTTGGGGGGGGGGGTTGACTTAACAGAGGGAAGTCACAGTGGTCAGGCCTCTGGCACAGAGTCTGCCTCTGTGACTCAGAAGGGAAGGGGAAGAGTAGAGGCATCCTGTAGTGATTTGTTAGTTAGGGAAACAGACAAGAGGTTCTGTGGGTGAGAACGAGATTCCCAGATGGTACGTTGCCTCCCGGGCCTGGGACATCTTGGATTGAGTCCTCAGCATTCTTAAGTGGGAGGGTGAGCAGCCGGAGGACGTTGTCCATGTAGGTACCAATGACATGGGTGGGAAGAGTGACGAGATTTAATAAAGCGAGTTCAGGGAGTTAGATGCTGAGTTATAGGACAGGGTCTCCAGCATTGTGATCTCAGGATTGCTACTCATGCCACGTGCTAGTGAGGCCAGGACAAGGAAAATCATACAGTTTAACACTGGCAAAGGAGTTAGTAGGAGTTGGTGTAGGAGGGAGGGCGTCAGATTTTTGGATCATTTGGCTCTCTCCCAGGGAAGATGTGACCTGTACAAAAGAGATGGTTTGCACCTGAATTGGAAGGGGACTAATATCCTAGTGGGAATGTTTGCTAGTGCTTCATAGGGTGTGGCAGGGGGGGGGGGGGGAGGAAGGCAGGTTTAAACTAGAGTTGGAGGGGGATGGGAACCAGAATGCCAGAACAGATAGTGGAGAAGTTGTGGAGATAGATATTGTTAAAAACTCAGACAAAGTCAGGAGTCAAAAGGTTGATCATGGTGTGACAAGGGTCCTGAGCTGCATATATTTCAGTGCAAGAAGGATCATTGGAAAGGCAGATGAGCTCAGGGCATGGATCAACACCTGGAATTATGACATTATAGCTGTAATGCCCGAGTTAAGATTTTTGCTGCTGTGCTGTACTGTATGTTATTTTTGCAGTTTCTGTAAAAGCAGTGTGTCCTGTTGGTAATAGTGTTTTGGCTTCGGCTAAAGATAAGAAGCTGTGTTTTCCAATTTAGGAATGTTGTGTCAGCCAATGGTAACTTTCTTCCCAATGGAAGATTTGGCAGAGATGGGCATGAAGAGATTTCTGAAGGACAGTAGTCTAGTTTGGCGTCTTTTTGGCAGGAGCTGCTGAGGCACAAGGGAAGATGCTGCAGAACATCATTCAAAGGGGAGACCCAGTTGTGAGAAGTGTTTTGTGCAGATGAATGGCTTCAAAGAGGAAGTGCCAATACTCCCAAGAGAACCGATTCATTCAAGGTGGTCTTTGGGGGAAGTTTGGAGTGTGGCAGGTGCTTTTGCGCAGACCGTGGGTCCTGCGTGTGAGCAAAGCAATACTCTCAACTAATCTGGAAATGAGCTCCTAAGTTTTTGTGCACATTTAGACTGGTTTAACTGTAATGGGCCTCCTAATTTTCTTTTCTTTTTCTGTAACTGTTTGCTAAAGTTGAAAATTTGGTGAATATATTTCTTTTGTAATTTTATGCTGGAGTACGATCTGTTAATTTCCTGATGAACAATAACTTTGCATGAAGGATCCATGACGATCTATGTTCCCAAGTTTGAACATCATAACTGTCCTGGTTGGTTGTACCCATGTATTGCTTATGAAAGGGGGCCTTCTCTCCACTGAGTCACGTGACTGTCAGCAGAATCAGCAAACGAGCCAAGTTTGTATACGAGCCCTGGTGAGAGGGCTGCATAGCCATCAGAGAGATTTAGTTGCAGGAGGAGCAGGACTGGCAGCTGAATATTCCAGGGTTCCATTGTTTTAGACGTGACAGAGCAGCAGGGATTAAAGGGGGAGGGGTGGCATTACTAGTCAGGGAAAATGTCACGGGAGTGCTCAGTCAGCACGGACTGGAGAGCCCGTCTAGTGAGGCTTTATGGATAGAATTGAGGAATAAGAAAGGTATGACCACATTAATTGGGCTATATCATGGACAACTCAACAGTTTACGGGATTTAGAGGAACTAATTTGTGAAGATCACAGTCTGTTACAAAAGACATAAGGTTGTTACAGTAGATGATTTTAACTTTCACATATTGACTGGGACTCCCATACTATGAAAAGATTAGGTGGGATAGAGTTTGTCAAGTGTGTCCAGAAAAGGTTCCTTAATCAATACGTAGAAGTCCCAATGAGACAATGTGTGATACTTGATCTGCTATTACGAAATGAGACAAGGCAGGTGATAAAAGTTTGTGCAGGTGAGCACTTTGCATCTAGTGATCATAACGACATTAGTTTCAAGGTAATTATGCAAAAAGATAGGCTTGTTCTGTGAATTGAGTTTCTAAATTGGGGAAAGGTCAATTTTGACAGTATCAGAAAAGAACTTTTAAGAGTCTGAGCTTGTATGTGCCTGGGATAAAAGGTAAAGATACCAGGTGTAGGGAACCTTGGTTTTCAAGAAATAATGAGGCCCTGGTTAAGGATAAAAAGGTGGTACATTGCAGGAGGTACTTAAGGAGTATAAGAAAGAAATCGGGGGGGGCTAAAAGACCTCCCATTACATCCATATTATTTCTCCTTGGCATGTTAGATGTGTCCTCCACCATGAAAACTGACACAAAATAGTCATTCAAAGCCTTGGCCATTTCCTCATTACACGATATCAATTCCCCTTTCTCATCCTCCAAAGGACCTGCATTCACTTTGGTCACGCTTTTCCGCTTGATATAATTATAAAACTTTACTGTCTCTTTTTACATTTTGTGCCAGTTTATATTCATAATCTATCTTGCCTTTCTTTATTGCTCACTGAGTGGTTCTTTGTTGTTTTTTAAAGTTTTTCCAATCTTCCAGTTTCACGCTACTCGGCAACTTCGTACGCATGACCTTTTAGTTTGATACCTTTCTATATTTCCTTAGTTACCATGGCTGGCTCTCCCCATCCTTGCTGTCCTTACTTTTAACTGGAATATACTTTTGTTGAGCACTGTGAAAAATCTCTTTGAAAGTCTTCTACTGTTCCTCAACTGTCCTACCATATAGCCTGCATTCTCATTCTACCCTATCCAACTCCTGTTGTCTCCCTTGTTTAAACACAATACAATCATACTGTGATCAATCACTCTTTCTGAGAGGATTCCGAACTACAAGATTGCTGATTTTATCTGTCTCATTGCACAGCACCAGATCTAAGATAGCACGCATGTTATCATTATGAATTATGCCTAAGCAGGCACCAGGTTAACACACATAGTTTTAGCAAGCTCGTCACCTTTTATCTTTTAAATACCATTCGTGCTGCTGGGGTTTCTCAAGGTGTTGGTAAGGCCTGGGCTTTGATTGTATATCGATCTGATCTGAGTACTACACACTCATTCAGATAATGTTCTATTACAAAGTCATGGTACTCAGCAACTTTTTTCTGTGGGGTTTATTTTATAAGGAGGGTGTGCCATGCACCGCATACCAGTTTGAGGCTGTACCAGTGCAGAGTTACACTTTAACCCTCTACAATAACCTTGCTTTCCCCACATTAGTCATAAACTCTCTTCATGTACCTCTCTAATTCTAAATATTACACACCCTTTAGTTCTAGATGTACTGTCAATGGTTCTTTGCAAATTTTCTTTTTTTAAATTTAGTTTAGTTCATGGTTCACCAGCATGCAATGATATTCCTTAATTGTATGAAGGTCAAAGATTAAATAATAAAAGCAATTATATACAAAGTGATGAGTGCAAACACAGCAGAGCTGTGCCAAGTAAATAAGCTCAAACTGAGGGAGTACAAAAAGAAATGCTAAATGGTCAATATTGGAAGAGGTGGAGAGTTAGGCGTCTGGGAACATGGCTGCGTCACCAGAAAGTGGATGTGAAGGAGGTGATTGGGACAGCAGTGGGGGAAAAGCTGTTTCTGAGTCTGGATGTCTGGCTTTTAAAGTTCCTGTTTATTCTCCCAGAAGATGGAAGAGAGAAAAAGGAATGGCCACAGCGGCAGGAACGGTATTGTTAGCCTTTCCTGATACAATGCACACCTGACTAACAATCAACAACTCAAACCCAAGGCACTTTGATTGCTAGAACTCTCCTATTTGTTTGTACCATCTTCCATCCTGTTTGTCCAACAGAAATACTTAATGAGTTAATAGCGTAACAATGTTTGGATGGGGAAAAGTTTATCATTCATTCATAGGTTTAGTGTAATACCTGTGAATGAATATTTCTCCAGATGTTCACACTAACAAACAGGATAGAACTAGACTCAGAGCCATCTTGTTACTTAAGTGATCACTTGTATCTTTGGAACATTGCCATAAAGCAGGGGTCCAGGAGAAAATCTAGTCTTTCCATGAACAAATGTTTATTTTTTGGCTTACAGCTGGGTTAAAAACTGCAGTTCTGTCACTAAGTTCGCTGCAACATCTTGAGATTGGAATTGCACGCAATCTTTGATCGATTATCGGAGCGGGAGTACACAGCGTCCATTGGCTTTGCTGGAGATCTTCTCTGATCAGTGGGAACTGCAGGAGCTAGAGGGCATCCTGGACAATGAGGATTACACCTGAATTGACAATCACTGTGAGCATTGTAAATCGGTAAATTAAGTCAGTTTTAAAAGAACTGCAAGGGTTCTGTTTAATGAGCTGCTATTCCACTCATTTTCTTTGAAATTTGTGTCAGAACTTCATAAACTACTTATTTGAGTTTGAAAATGAATAACTGACAATATACTAGAGTTGCAGGGGATGGGAACCAGAGTGCCAGAGCAGAGAGTTGAGAGGTTGTGGAGACAGATGTTGCTAAGACCTCAGACAGTCAGGAATCAGAAGGTTGAGCACGGTGCGACTACTGCCCTAAACTGCGCATATTTCAAAGCAAGTAGTATCGTAGGCAAGACGGATGAACTCAGGGCATGGACAGGACCTGGAATTATGATATTGCAACCATTAGTGAGACTTGGTTGCAGGACTGACAACTCAATATTCTAGGGTTCCATTGTTTTAGACGCGACAGAGCAAGAGGGATTAAAGATGGTGTTACTAGTCAGGGAAAATGTCACGGCAGCGCTCAGTCAGCACAGACAGGGGAACTCGTCTAGTGAGGTGTTTTGGGTGGAACTGCATAATAAGAAAGGTATGACCAGGTTAATGTGGCTATATTAGACCACCCAACAGTCTGAGGGATTTAGAGGAGCAAATTTGTGGAGAGGTTGCAGACTGCTACAAGAAACATAAGGTTGTTATAGAAGGTGATTTTAGCTTTCTACATATTGACTGGTACTTCCATACTATGAAAGGACTAGGTGGGATAGAGTCTGTCAAATGTGTTCAGAAAAGTTTCCTTAATTTCTCCATAGGTGTCCCAATGAGAGACAGCGCGATACCTGACCTGCTACTAGGGAATGAGACAGGGTGGGTGACAGAAATTTATGTAGGGAAACATTTTGCGTCTAGGGATCGCAATGCCATTAGTTTCAAAGTAAGTATGGAAAAAGATAAGTTTGGTCCATGTGTTGAGATTCTAAACTGGAGAAAGATCAGTTTTGATGGCATCAGAAAGGATCTGGTAAGTGTGGATTGGGACAGGCTGTCCTCTGGCAAAGGTGTATTTGGTAAGTGGGAAGTCTTCAAAACTGAAATTTTGAGAGTACAAAGCTTGTATGTGCCTGTCAGAATAAAAAGTAAAGATAACAAGTGTAAGGAACCTTGGTTTTCAAGAGATAGTGGGGCCCTGATTTTAAAAAAAAGATGCGTAACAGGTATGGGCAGATAGGAACACATGAGGTGCTTATGGAGTATAAGAAGTGCAAGAGAACATTTAAGAAAGAAATCAGGAGGGCTAAAAGAAGGCATGAGGTTACCCTAGCAGTCAGAATCCTAACAGATCTGGTTAACAGCAAAATGATTGCAAAGAACAAAATTGGTCCTTTGGAAGGTCAGGTTTATAATCAATGACTGGAGCTAAAAGAGATGGGGGAGATCTTAAACAGATGTTTTTTTTGGATCTGTATTTACTCAGGAGATGGACACAGAGCCTACAGAAGTGAGGCAAAACAACATCAAGGTCATGGACTCTATACAGATTACAGAGGAGGAGGTGTTTGCTGTCTTGAGGCAAATTAGGGTGGATAAATCCCCAGGGCCTGACAAGTTGTTCCCTTGGACCCTGTGAGAGGCAAGTGCAGAAATTGCAGGAGCTCAAGCAGAGATATTTCAAAGTTCAAAGATTGTAGTACATCTTATTATCAAAGCAATATAACCCTGAAATTCATTTTTCTGTGGGCATACTCAACAAATATATAGAATAGTAACTATAACAAGATCAATGAAAGATCATTCAATTAGGGCATTCAGCCAGAGTGCAGAAGACAACAAACAATGTTAATGCAAATAGAAATAAATATCAATAACTGTTTAGACTAAAAGACCATAGGACGTAGGAACAGAATTAGGCCATCTAGCCCATTGAGTCTGCTCCACCATTCAATTATGGCTGATCCTTTTTTTCTATCTCCTCCTCAACCCCAATTCTTTGCCTTCTCCCCGTAACCTTTGATGCCGTTTCCATTCAAGAACCTATCAATCTCTGCCTTAAATACACCCAACGACCTGAACTCCACAGCTGCATGTGGCAACAAATTCCACAAATTCACCATCCTTTGGCTAAAGAAATTTCTCTGCATCTCTGTTTTGAAAGCGTGCCCCGCTATTCTGAGGCTGTGCTCTCTTGTCCTAGACTCTCCCACCATTGGGAACATCCTTTCCACATCTACTCTGTCCAGGCCTTTCAACATTCGAAAGGTTTCAATGAGATCCCCCCTCATCCTCCTGAATTCCAGCGAGTACAGACCCAGAGCCATCAAATGTTACTTGTATGATAATCCTTTTATTCCTGGAATCCTCCTCTGGACCCTCTCCAATCCCAGCACATTATTTCTAACATGAAGGGCCCAAAACTGTTCACAATACTCAAGGTGAGGCCTCACCAGTGCCTTATAAAGCCTCAGCATCACATCCTTGCTCCTGTATTCTAGACCTCTTGAAATGCATGTTAACGTGGCATTTGCCTTCCTCACCCCTGACTCAACCTGCAAGTTAGCCTTCAGGGTGTTCTGTACGAAGACTCCTAAGTCCTTCTGCATCTCAGATTCCTGAATTTTTTCCCTGTTTAGAAAATAGTCCACACATTTTCTATTTAGAAAAGCATATAATTCAGACAATGGTAGTAGAATCATTTCAAGCGTGTATAAGTGTTTGTCAAATCTTAAAACACATTCGACTTCATACATTAAAACAAAATGGGAGAAGGAAGGAGGGATAATTTTATCTGAGGAAGAATGGACAATAATATGGAGGTATCAATGGAAGTGTACCAGTTCACAGAAATGGAGGGAGTTCAGGTGGAAAAACTTGATAAGATATTTTATTACACCCTCTCAGAAATCCCATTATGATAGTAACATCCCTGTTTGCTGGAGAAGTTGTGGAAATCAAAATGCAAACCATTATCATATATTCTGGGAATGCCCCATTATCATAAAGTATTGGAGTGGGATATATAATGCCCTACAAGACATCTTTAAATGTGAAATACCCTTGGAGAGTAAGACCATATATTTTGGGTATATACCTCAAGAATGGTTGAAAAGAGATAAATATTTAATGAATATACTGTTGGTGGCTGGTAAAAAGGCCCTTACCAGGAAATGGTTATAATTGGAGAGCCCAACTTTAGATGTATGGATGGAAATTACAATGGACATTTACAAAATGGAGAAGGTAACAACATCTGTTAATCATAAGTTGGAACAATTCGATTCATACTGGGAAAAATGGTTTAACTACATAATGCCTCATAGGCCTGATTTTATTCTCACAAGTCAATGAATATGTTGTAAAAAAAAGATCACTCCCTACTTTGTGCAAAGTTTTCTTATTTCGATTGTTCTTTCTCTCCTCTCATTTCTGTAAGTGTATACCTCAGATAAATTGTATGTGGAGATCTGTGACAAATATGATTATATGATATATACGTACAGTATCTGAAATACATCTTATAGAAATGTCTGTTTGATGACTGCCTTCAATAAAAAAAATAAATTACAAAAAAAAAAGAAAATAGTCCACATATTGAGATGAAAAGTCCTTGAAAGTGAGTCAATTGGTTATGGGAATAGTTCAAAGATAGGGCAAGTGAATTTGAGTGAAGTTATTCCCCTTTGTTCTAAAGCCTGATGGTTGAGGGGCGATAATTATACTTGATTCTGGTGCTGCAAGTCCTGAGGCTCTTGTACCTTTTACCTGATGACAGTAGCAAGAAGAGAGCATGACCTGGGTCTGTTGTGATGACATAATCACCTGAAATTTTTTACAACACTTTGTGTTCAGTGTTTGGAGTAGAATAAATGAGTTGTTCTGGTTTTTCTTAAACATAAAACACCTCACTCCATTTTATTTGGGAAAACCTACATTGGTAACCCTGATAGACGAGGATGATTCCAGAGTTATTGAACATGTCGGCCAGTGCAGTCGCTTTGAAACTGCTGGAGTTTTGGGAGCAAAATGCCATTGCTTGGTTTGTACAGGCCGAGGCCCAATTTGCACAGTGAGAAGTCTCCACCAACAACACCAAGTTCTACTTTATGGTAGCGTCACTCAGCAGTTCCACAGCATCGAGAGTGGTGATCCTACTAAAACACCCATCCGAACACAATAAATACCAATCGCTGAAAACTCACCTTTTGGACTATCGGAGTCTGAACGTGTTGCTCTCCTCGCCTGGCCTCAAGGATGCTAAGCCTTCGGAGCTAATGGACCACATGCTGTCTCTCCTGGGAAATCGCCATCCTTGTTTTATTTTTAAAGAACTCTTCATTCAGCAAATGCTTGATCAGGTTCACATAGCCCTCACTAACGCACCCACGCAGGACTACAGTGAGCTTGCTAAAATGGCTGATAGTTTACAGTCAGCCGGGCAGTGGTGCAGCATTCCTCCTCTTTTCCTTGCCTCAGCAAGGCCCCCAACATGAGGACGCCCACGGTTGTGAAACAGATGACATCAGGCCTGTGATTTTACCACATTGGTACGAACATTAGGAAATGCCAAATGCCTTGCAGCTTTGATAGTGCCAGCACATCGGGACATCAGAGGTCTGTGAACACCGTGGGTTCCAGCTGCCAGGGACGCCTACTGTTCATTACAGACACCCTTTCAGGGTGACGTTTCCTGGGTGACACAGGTGCTCAAGTGAATGTGCTGCCAGCATGAGAGGCAAAGGGTGACAGAACCTCGCTGGAGGCCGCCAATGGCAGCAGGATCCAGACTTACGGGACACGACGGGTGATGCTCTGCTTCAGTGGGTGACATTACACACGGGACTTCATTTTGGCCAAAGTGGCTAGACCTCTGCTCGATGCAGACTTCCTGCATCTGTCCGTCGATCTTAAGAACTGCCGGCTTATGAATGTCAAGGACTTTGGGTCGTTACTGCTCCCCCCCACCCCCGTAAGTTCCTGATAACGACTCTGTCAAGCACATGCACCACCACATGTAAGTTTTCTCAACTGCTGGGTGAATTTCCAGACCTCACCAAGCCCACATTCTCCACTACAGTCACAAAACATGGGGTCGAGCACCACACTCACACAACAATGCCTACGCGTATAGACTGGACCCAGAAAAGCTGGCAACCACAAAGGCAGAGTTTGCCAGTGTGGAAAGACTTGGCATTGTACGCCAGTGGAACAGCCCCTGGGATTCACCCCTCCGTACGGTCCCTGAGTCCAATGGTGGTGGCCGCCCATGTGGTGATTACCAGCGCCTTAACAAGGTCACCACCCCCAATCGTTACCCTGTCCCACACATCTTGGCATGTTTAGCCAGAAAAATTAATATTTTATGATTTAGTTAGGGGTTACCGTCAGGTACCTGTGTGCTCAGAGGACATTTCCAAAACAGCTGTGATAACCCTTTTTAGCCTCTTTGAGTATCAGCGTATGCCATTTGTGCTGAAAAATGTGGCACAGACTTGCCAACGGCAAATGGACTCTGCATTAAGAGAATTAGCTTTTCTTTTTGGATGGCATACTTGTCACCTGCGCATCCAAATCTGAACAAGTATCTCTCCTCTGCATACTTTTCAAGTGTTTAAGCCAACAGGGGTTGATTATTACCCCTGATAAATGCTAGCTTTGGTTGTCAACCATTGCTATCTCGGCCATCACTGTTTTATTTGTGAAAACCTACATTAGGAGCTTAACTGACATTATACACTGTTTCTTACCATCTCTTCTTCCACTTTCTGAATTCATCACAGAAGATCATAATGTCTCATTGTAAAAGGTTTTTAGTGAACTGCACATTGTTGGGATGTGGGACAAAGGCGGAGTACCCAGAGAAAATGTATGTGGTCACAGGGAGAGCGTACAAATGCCATACAGACAATGCTGGAGGTTCTGGAGCTGTGGGGAAATTTAGTCCCAGCTTTGATTTGTTTCAAGGATAGACATGTGTTTTAATCCTGTATTGGTTGTTTCAGAAATAGTTTCTTCATGGAGCTTCAGTGCCTTAATGATTTAAAACGTGTCTGCCTCTCTTTCTAATGTCAAATTAACCATTTCACCATATGTTGTCAAATAAGTGTGCATATCTGAAACCTGTACTTCAGTACCAATTTTTAGACACTTGTTTTCTCTGTCACAGTCAATTACATTTACAAGTGCACTGTGGTATCACAGTATCCGGCCATACATAACATCCATTTGATAGCTTTCAGGTGTTCCTCTGACTCATGACTTCACTGCCAGATCCCCCCTCTGAATACATCATCAAGTTCACTGATGATACTACTCATCAGGAGCAATGATGAGTTGGCATACAGAGAGGAGGTAGAGAGGCTTGTCACATTGTGCAAGAACAACAACCTGAGTCTCAATGTGGACAAGATAAAAGAGATGATCGTGGATTTCAGGAAGGCACAGGTTGACCACTCTCCATTGCACATCAATGGCTCTGCTGTGGAGACAGTGAAGAGTTCAAAGTTCTTTGGTGTGTGCATGATGGACATTCTAACCTGAACCCACAACACCTCTTCAGTAGTCAAGAAGGCACAGCAGCATCTCCACTTTCTGAGGAGACTGAAGTATGCAAGGCTCCCCGTCCCCATTCTAACAACTTTCTACAAGAGCACCAGTGAGAGTGTCCTGTCTGGCTGCATCATTGTGTGGTATGGAAGCTGCAAAACATTGGACCACAAGGACCTACGGAGGACAGTAAAAACTGCCGAGAGGATCACCGGGTCTGCCTCACCACTGTCTGTGACATTTACCAAGAGCGTTGTATACGAAGCATCCCACAATCTCTTTGACTCACCAACATCAGGAAGGAGGTACAGGAGCATCAGGACAAGAACTGTCAGAATGGGAAACAGCTTCTTTCCCCAGGCTGCGAGGTTAATGAATACCCTCTCACCACCAAGGTCTCTTAACATACATTTTAAATTATATTCTATTAAGTTATTTGTGGTGCTATGTGTTATGTATTGTGAGTGCACAGTTTTATTTGGTTGTATATATGTACAGACAGGTGACAATAAACTTTTGAACTTGAAATTGATCTTCAAAGGAACAGAGGATTTGTAGCAACAATTTTAACTCTCCGTTTATCATTATCTGAGTTAAGAGTCAGATTATCAATGGCAGTTCATAAGGACACAAGTACAAGAGAAAGTAATTAATCAACCGACTTCCTGACTTAAGCTTAATATTAGACAATTATGTATTGATGAAATCCAAGTAACTTAGTGCAGTTCAAAAATACTTGTAAATTCAAAAGCACTTGGGTCAGCTGATACTGTATGTCATTTGATGAACCCAAATTAATTCTTAAAATTGTCAGAATTTTTAAGTACATTTTTTAAACAAATGATAAATCTTAGATGGCTGGACAGGGCAGATATGCAAGTAATTTCTGGAACTAGAAGTTATAATCTCAAAGTAAGAGGTCAGCCATTCAAGGCAGAAAGAAGAAATGTCTTCACCCAGACAGTGGTTAATCTTTGGAGTTCTCTACCTCTACATCACAGAACAGTGCACAGATTGTAAATATCTGAATTTTGTGGATTTTGAAAAGGTTTTGCCTCTGGCAAGTTCTCAGATCATATGGGATTCCTTCCGAAATTACCCCGCTTCTCCAGGGTTGCCTCGCTAATTTCATCTGCAATCCATGAAGTCAAGACAGGAGTCGGCAAGGCTGTGTGATGTCGGTGATATTATTTAACCTGGTGATTGACTGGGTTATGAGGCAAAAAATGATGGATGATTAGAGAGGCATTAGGACTCCATTCTCTACTTTAGAAGACCTTGACTTTGCAGATGACCTCGCATTACTATCACGTACATACCAGCACATGCAAGAAAAACTCAGAGTCTATGTACCTTTGAAGGACAGGCTGGACTCAGTGTCATTGAGAGAAAGACTCTCTAATCATCCATCATTTTTTGCCTCATAACCCAGTCAATCACCAGGTTAAATAATATCACCAACATCAAACAGCCTTGCCGACTCCTGTCTTGACTTCATAGATCCCTCAATGTAGAATCTCCTCCTCCAGTCCAGGCATATGCCATTGTCTTACCCAGCACTGGCAGACTCACCTAACTGGACAGCGTCATTCAGCAGGACGACATCCAGTGCAGACCCAGCAAAGCTAGAAGTTTCTTCAGATCAATGAGCAACATATGGGGATCAACCAAGTCCAGTGTCTACAGCAAGGTGAAGCTGTACCAGAGCTGTGTTCCATCCACACTCTTGTACGGGTCAGAATGCTGGCACAAGACAGGGAATGACCTTGCCAAGCTGTTGTCATTCCACACCATGAGTCTCCGGAAGGTCCTCCATATTTTCTGGCCAAGAAAAATCTCCAACCCACGCCCTACTCCTTCAGTGTCACCAAGAGGACATGGCCACAATTATCATGAGGAAACATTGGAGATGGATTGGGCACGTGATGAGAAGAGAGGCCAACTCCATCATCAAGACAGCACTTCATCAGACTCCTGAAGGGCGAAGGAAATGCAGGGGAGCAAAGACAACTTGGCACCATACCACAGAGACAGAAATGAGGACCCTGAACCACACCTGGGGCACAATAGAGAAAATGGCCAAAAACAGACCAAGATGGAGGACCTTCATCGTAGACCTAAACGCCAGTGGCATAATAGGTAGTAACTTAACTGCCTGGATTAGATGGTGAGAGCTATAAGAAGAAATGTGGGCAAACTTTGGTTGTTTACTCTGGAGCAGTAGATGCTGAAGGGAGACCTGGCAGAAGTTTATAAGACTATGAGCAACGTAGATAAAGTAGACAGCCAATCTCTTTTTCCCAGGATCAAAATGTCTAGTACCAGAGGTATTAAAGTGAGAGGGATTAAGTTCAAAGAAGATGCGCTGAGTACGGTTTTTTTACACAGGGAGTGGTGAGTGGTGAGGTGGTGGTAGAGGCCGATAGGTACATGAATATGCAGAGAATGGAGGAATAATATTGTATTGGCAGAAGGGAATAGTTTAGTTGAGTGTTTAATTACCAGTTTAATTCACTCAGCACACCAAGATGGGCTGAAGGGCCTGTTCCTGTGCTATACTGTTCTGTGTTCTGTGTTCAAACATTCTCCAAGTTCACGGGAAGGGTAAGATAACCAACATCAGTGCTCTCTCCCAAGCCAACAAATGCAGTGTTGTGGCCCTGATTATTCTCAGTCAGGTCCAATGGCCAGGTTGTGTCAGTCTGCACCTAATGTCAGACTGAGGATAAGATTTAAGGGTGTGCTAAGTATCAGAATCAGAACCTTTATCACTGAGGCAGGACATAAAAATTGTTTTACAGCAGAAAAAAAAGAATAATAAGGTAGTGTTTATGGGTTCATGGACTATGCAGAAGTCTGATGGCAGAGGGGAAGAAGCTGTTCCTGAATCATTGAGTGTGGTTATTCAGGGTCCTGTAACTCCTCCCTGATGATAGTAACAAGAAGAGGCAACTCCCAGGGGGTGAGGGTCCTTTGTGAAGAATATTGCCTTCTTGAGGCACCATGTCTTGAAGATGTCCTTGATGATGTGCTCATGATGGAGCTGGCTGGGCCTACAACCCTCTGTCAACTCTTGTAGTCCTCTACGTTGGAGCTTCCATACCAGTCTGTAATACAACCACTCAGAATGCCCTCCATTGTGCACCTATAGAAATCTGTAAGAGTCTTTGGTGACATACCAAATCTCCTCAAACTCATAACAAAGTAGAGCCACTGGAGTGCTTTCTCTATGATTGCAACAATGTGTTGGGCCTAGGATAGATTCTCTGATAGATCCAGGAACTTAAAGCTGCTCATCCTTTCTACTGCTGATCCTCTCAGTGACGTCTGGTGTCTGTTCTCCCGACTTCCCTTCCTGACGTCCACAATCAGTTCCTTAGTTTTGCTGATGTTAAGTGTAAATTTATTGTTGTGTCACCACTGAACCGGCCAATCTTAAGCTTAATAATTAGCACTAAGGGAAATTATGGTGTAAGTTGCCTAATTGTAATTGATAAACAGTATGCTGATGTATGATTTGTCGTTGTCTGGGTGCTCTGAAACAGTGAAAAGCAGTGAAATTGCTCAGAGCTTCCTTGAAGAAATACAGAATCCCCACTGACTCTTGGGAATCTCTGGCTGTTGGGAGCTCAAAGTGGAGGAGGAGTATTCAGGACAGAGGCTGTGCATCAGAGGCACACAGAGACCCATGTAAACATTCACAAAAGTGGGCCACTTCAGGAACAGGCGTTCAGCTTTAAGCCAGTTGTCATCCAAGAACCATTAAAATGTTTTTATTTATTTAAAGTATTCTTAGATTAATCTTAAATGTAAAATATACATTTAATCTCTGAACTGGTGTTAAAATAGATTATTTTAGGTTATACAGAATAACCCCTGGGAGATTGTAAATTTGAAAGTTGATGTTTATCTGTTTCTCTAGGGAGACTAACATTTTGATAGCAAGGTTTCAAAGTTCAAAGTAGATTTATCAAGTACATACATGTCACCACATACAACCTTGTAAATACAAAAATGAAGAAATAATAGTAATAAATAAATAAATAATAAGTATCGAGAACACGAGATGAAAAGTCCTTGAACGGGAGTCCTTAGGTTGTGGGAACAGTTCAGTGATGGCCAGGTGAAGTTAAGTGAAATTATCCCCTTTGGTTCAAGAGCCTGATGGCTGAAGGGTAATGATTGTTCCTAAACCAGGCGGTGTGAGCCCTAAGGCTCCAGTATCTCCATCCTGATGGCAGCAGCGAGAAGAGAGCATGTCCTGGGTGGTGGGGGTCCCTGATGGTAGATGCTGTTTTCCTGTGACAGTGTTTCGTGTAAATGTGCTCACTGGTGGGGAGGGCTTTACCCCTGATGGGCTGGGCTGAATCCATTACTTTTTGAAGGATTTTCCATTCAAGGGCATTGGTGTTTCCATACCAGACTGTGATGCAGCCAGTCAATATACTCTCCCCCACACATCTATATAAATTAGTTAAAGCTTTAGATGTTATGCCAAATCTACACAGATTCCTAAGGAAGTAGCTTTAGACATTTGAATGCCTTGCCTGTGAAGTAAGTTCCACACAGATTACCTATGCACGGATGGAAACAGTGGCTTTTTGTTTTACTATCAATCTATCAAATGTTTGCATATCATTTCCTCTTCCCTGACCAAAATGTAGATCATCATTCAAAATGGGCTCTGTACTGACATCAAAATGGAGTTGACTCGGGCTGCAAAGTAAGATTCTTGATTGGTCAGGGTATGAAGAGATACACGGCAAAGGCAAGTGATTGGGGCTGAGAGGAAAGATAGACTAGCCATGATGAAATGGTGGAGTAGACTCAATGGGCCAAATGGCCTAATTCTGCTCCTATATCTCATGATCTTATGGACATATGGCAGGATCCAGAAGAGTGTTGAAGAGCATAGAGACCAAGGGGTACAACTACATAGTGCCCTGAAAGTGGTGACACAGGTAAACAAGGAGGTGAAGAATGCATGTGGCTTGTTTGCTTTTATTGGCCAAGGCAATGAGTACAAGAGTTGGACATGCAAAATGTTGGTAAGGCTGCACTTGGAGTATCATGTGTGATTCTGGACACCACTCTGTTGGAGATGTGTGATTAAGCTAGAGAGGATGCAGAAGAAACTCACAAGGATGTTACCTGGAGTGAAAGGCTTGGGTTACAAGGAAAGATTAGATGGGCTGTGTCTGTTTTCCCTGCAGTGCAGGTAGGCAATAAGGTGTAAGATCATAGGTTTAAGGTGGGGGAGAAGGTTAAAGTGGATCTGTGAGGCAAAGTATTCCCACAGACTAGTTGGTATCTGGAGTGAGTTGCCAAAGAAGGTGGTGGAGGTGGGAACAGGAACATTTAAGAGGTATCTGGACAAGTACCTGAATGTACAAAAAGGATGGGTTGCACTTGAATCCCAGGGACCAATATCCTGGCGGGGAAGTTTGCTAAGGCTACTGGGGAGAGTTTAATCTAGAATTGTTGGGGGGTGGGAACTGAACTGAAGAGACTGGGGAAGAGGCAGTTGGCTCATAAATAGAGAAAGCTTGGAGACAATGTATGAGTGAGGATAGGCAGGTGATAGAGAAGGGACGTGTTCAGATGGACAGTTTGAGATGTGTCTATTTTAATGCAAGGAGTATTGTGAACAAAGCGGATGAGCATGGATCAGTACTTGGAGCTATGATGTGGTGGCCATTACAGAGACTTGGATGGCTCAGGGACAGGAATGGTTACTTCAAATGCCGGGTTTTAGATGTTTCAGAAAGGACAGGGAGGGAGGCAAAAGAGGTGGGGGTGTGCCACTGTTGATCAGAGATAGTGTCACGGCTGCAGAAAAGGTGGACGCCATAGAGGGATTGTCTATGGAGTCTCTGTGGGTGGAGGTTCGGAACAAGAAGGGGTCAATAACTTTACTGGGTGTTTTTTATAGACCGCCCAATAGTAACAGGGATATCGAGGAGCAAATAGGGAAACAGATCCTGGAAAGGTGTAATAATAACAGAGTTGTCATGATGGGAGCTTTTAATTTCCCAAATATCGATTGACATCTCCCTGGAGCGAGGGGTTTAGATGGGGTGGAGTTTGTTAAGTGTGTTCAGGAAGGTTTCTTGACACAATATATAGATAAGCCTACAAGAGGGGAGGCTGTACTTGATCTGGTATTGGGAAATGAACCTGGTCAGGTGTCAGATCTCTCATTGGGAGAGCATTTTGAAGACAGTGGTCATAATTCTATCTCCTTTACAATAGCATTGGAGAGAGATAGGAACAGACAAGTTAGAAAAGTGTTTAATTGGAGTAAGGGGAGTTATAAGGCTATCAGGCAGGAAATTGGAGGCTTAAATTGGAGACAGATGTTCTCAGAGAAAAGTGCGGAAGAAATGTGGCAAATATTCAGGAGGTATTTGTGTGGAGTTCTGCATAGGTACATTCCAATGAGTCAGGCAAGTTATGGTAGGGTACAGGAACCATAGTGTACAAAGGCTGTAATAAATCTAGTCAAGAAGAAAAGAAAAACTTACAAAAGGTTCAGAGAGCTAGGTAATGTTAGAGATCGAGAAGATTATAAGGCTAACAGGAAGGAGCTTAAAAAGGAAATTAGGAGAGCCAGAAGGGGCCATGAGAAGGCCTTGGCGGGCAGGATGTGGTGAACTACATATACCTGTCTGGACACGCCCCCTGCTGACTGCTCCTGTGGCTCCTCCCACAGACCCTGGTATAAAGGCGATCAAGGCCTGAGCCCGGCCTCTCAGTCTCCAGGATGTAGTATGGTGGTCACTCACTGCTTGTTCCTTCTTCCAGTCAATAAAAGCCGATATCTCACCTTACGTCTCAGAGTGAGTTATTGATGGTGCATCAGTTTCTTACAGGTTAAGTCTATCAGGTGGTCGAATCTGTCGCTGCGATCTATGTAGCACAGGCTGTGAGTGCACAGATGCCGGTGGTGGTGATTGCACAGGAGATGGAGGTTGTGCTGGTTCCAGCCCACTAGGCGTCAGTGATCACTCACGCATGTGCGAGGTGCCTGGTATATATGCGTACGAAACGCCCGGTATAGGAGTGTCGTGAGGAGTCTGTGTAGGGCTCGGTGTGCGCGGTGTCACCTCGGGTACAGGGTTCATAGTTACCGGGGAGTGTTCAGGGTAGTGGTCTGCTGCACCTGCGGGCACCAGGTCGCGGATGGAGACCTTGTCCTCCCGCCCATCAGGTAAGACCACGTCCGTCATAAAAGTCCTGCGCCAGCTCTTCACTCTGTTCGGATATCCCTGCTATATCCACAGTGATAGAGGGTCCTCCTTTATGAGTGACGAGCTGCGCCGGTACCTGCTGGCTAGGGGTATTGCTACGAGTCAGACCACGATTTATAATCCCCGGGGAAATGGACAGGTGGAGAGGGAGAATGCCACTGTGTGGAAGGCCACACTTTTAGCCCTTATGTCAAAAGGGTTGCCGGTCTCTCGATGGCAGGAGATCCTCCCTGAGGCACTCCACTCTATCCGCTCTCTGTTATGTACGTCCACCAATGCCACCCCTCACGAACACCTATTCTCTTTTCCCAGGATGTCTGTCACTAGGACCACCCTACCAGTTGGGTTGACGTCCCCAGGGCCAGTGCTGCTCCAGAGACATGTGAGGAGTAATAAATACTCCCCGCTGGTTGAGAGGGTTCACCTTCTACATGCGAACCCCCAGTATGCCTACGTGGTCTTACCTGATGGGCGGGAGGACACGGTCTCCGTCCGTGACCTGGCGCCCACATGAGCAGCAGACCACCACCCCGAACACTCCCCGGTAACTATGAACCCTGTACCCGAGGTGACACCGCGCACACCGAGCCCTACACAGACTCCTCACGACACTCATATACCGGGCGTTTCGTACGCATATATACCAGGCACCTCGCACATGCGTGAGGGATCACTGACGCCTAGTGGGCTGGAACCAGCACAACCACCGGCTCCTGTGTAATCACCACCAACGGCACCAGCACCTGTGCAATCACAGCCGGTGCTACGTAGATCGCAGCGACAGATTCGACCACCTGAATTAATCTGTAAGAAACTTCGCCACATGGGGACTCTTTTAAAACAAAGGGGGGGTGAATGTGGTGAACTACATATACCTGTCTGGACACGCCCCCTGCTGACTGCCCCTGTGGCTCCTCCCACAGACCCTTGTATAAAGGCGATCAAGGCCTGAGCCCGGCCTCTCAGTCTCCAGGATGTAGTATGGTGGTCACTCACTGCTTGTTCCTTCTTCCAGTCAATAAAAGCCGATATCTCGCCTTACGTCTCAGAGTGAGTTATTGATGGTGCATCACAGGATTAAGTAAAACTTCAAGGCATTCTACAAGTATGTGAAGAGCAAGAGGATAAGACGTGAAAGAATAGGACCTATCAAGTGTGACAGTGGGAAAGTGTGTATGGAACTGGAGGAAACAGCAGAGGTACTTAATGAGTACTTAACTTCAGTATTCACTATGGAAAAGGATCTTAGTGATTGTAGTGCTGACTTGCAACAGACTGAAAAGCTTGGGCATGTAGATATTAAGAAAGAGGATGTGCTGGAGCTCTTGGAAAGCATCAAGTTGGATAAGTCGCTGGAACTGGATGAGATGTACCCCAGGCGACTGTGGGAGGTGAGGAAGGAGATTGCTGAGCCTCTGATGATGATCTTTATATCATCAATGGGGATGGGAGAAGTTCTGGAGGATTGGAGGGGTGCAAATGTTGTTCCTTTATTCAAGAAAGGGAATAGAGATAGCCCAGGAAATTGTAGACCAGTGAGTCTTACTTCAGTGGATGGTAAGTTGATGGAGAAGATCCTGAGAGGCAGGATTATGAACATTTGGAGAGGTATAATATGATACCTCTCCATGGCTTTGTCAAGGGCAGGTCGTGCCTTACGAGCCTGATTGAATTTTTTGAGGATGTGACTAAACACATTGATGAAGGAAGAGCAGTAGATGTAGTGTATATGGATTTCAGCAAGGCATTTGATAAGGTACCCCATACAAGGCTTATTGAGAAAATTATGAGGCATGGGATCCAAGGGGACATTGCTTTGTGGATCCAGAAGTGGCTTGCCCACAGAAGGCAAAGAGTGGTTGTAAATGGGTCATATTCTGCATGGAGTTCAGTGACCAGTGGTGTGCCTCCAGGATCTGTTCTGGGACCCTTACTCTTCATCAGTTTTATAAATGACCTGGATGAGGAAGTGGAGGGATGGGTTAGTAAGTTTGCTGATGATACGAAGGTTGGAGGTGCTGTGGATAGTGTGAAGGGCTGTCAGAGGTTACAGCGGGACATTGATAGGATGCAAAACTGGGCTGAGAAGTGGCAGATGGAGTTCAACCCAGATAAGTGTGAGGTGGTTCATTTTGGTAGGTCAAATACGATGGCAGAATATAGTATTAATGGAAAGACTCTTGGCAGTGTGGAGGATCAGAGGTATCTTGGAGTCCGAGTCCATAGGACGCTCAAATCAGCTGCGCAGGTTGACTCTGTGGTTAAGAAGGCATATGGTGTATTGACCTTCATCAATCGTGGGATTGAGTTTAGGAGTCGAGAGGGAATTTTGCAGCTATATAGGACCCTGGTCAGACCCCACTTGGAGTACTGTGCTCAGTTCTGGTCACCTCACTACAGGAAGGATATAGAAACCATAGAAAGGGTGCAGAGGAGATTTACAAGGATGTTGCCTGGATTAGGGAGCATGCCTTATGAGAATAGGTTGAGTGAACTTGGCCTTTTCTCCTTGGAGCAACGGAGGATGAGAGGTGACCTGATAGAGGTGTACAAGATGATGAGAGGCATTGATCGTGTGGATAGTCAGAGGCTTTTCCCCAGGGCTGAAATGGCTGCCACAAGAGGACACAGGTTTAAGGTGCTGGGGAGTAGGTACAGAGGAGATGTCAGGGGTAAGTTTTTTACTCAGAGAGTGGTGAGTGCGTGGAATGGGCTGCCAGCAATGGTGGTGGAGGTGGATACGATAGGGTCTTTTAAGAGACTTTTGGATAGGTACATGGAGCTTAGAAAAATAGAGGGCTATGGGTAAGCCTAGCAATTTCTAAGGTAGGGGCATGTTCGGCACAACTTTGAGGGCCGAAAGGCCTGTATTGTGCTGTAGGTTTTCTATGTTTCTATGTTTTCTATGAGCAGGGCATAAAGAGATATTGAATTAATGAAGGCAAGTGGGTATAGCATGATGGTCAGCATAGATATGTTGGGCCAAATGGCCTGTTTCAATGCTGTACAAGTCTATGATACTAACTTCCTCCTTACAGCACTGTGGGAACACTTTCACCAGAAATAGCAGCAATTCCAATGTCCCATTAATAAATAAACAAAGGAAAATCACGAGTTTGTCCTGAGAATATCACACTGACTGCATGCATTCAGTAGTGTGGCTGTTGCAGAATGTTCATTGACAGGGTGTCTCCCATCTCCTGTGCTCCGAGAGCACCTTCATATGTAAGCTTGAATCTCTTGTGTATCAGCTATAAGGTGAGGCCAAAAGATTCTCACCTTTGTCCTCTCCCTCGCCACCAAGAAGCTCCTTTCTCAGCCCTATCAGGCAGACATAAACAAAAAAATAAGTTGAAGGGAGATCCCTGATGTCCTCATCAATAGTTATCCACCATTCAGCAAATATAAAACCAGAAAATGCTGGAAACACTCAGCAGGTCAGGCAGCATTTGTGGTGGGAGAAGCAGTTAATGTTCCAGGTCAGAATGGGTGATCTCATCATTACTGTTGTTTGTGAGCAGGAATGTTTTACAATGAGCACTTTCACGAGACTGAGAAGTACATAAAGATTTCATTCCAGCCTGTACCCTCCTCTGTATAGCCTTCTCAACAAGATGGGGTCCTGTTCTCTCCCACAGATTTTGCCAACCACGTACCAACAGAAATTCAAAGCGTAAGGGAAACTACAGAAAGAAAGCAACAGGCCCTCTAGTCATCTGCGTCCTGTGTTCACAATGTGGCCTCCTCGTCATTGGGGAAGCAAAGCCCAGATTAGGTATCCACTTTTTCAGTGCACAGGAGTGACTCACCACAGAACTGTCCATCCATTTCCCACTCTGACCACTCAGTGGCTTCTTGCACTGTTAAGATGAGGCCCAGCACAAGTTTGAGAAGCAGAAGCTCAGCATTTGTCTGGCCATTTTGCTGCCCTCCAGATTTGACCTTGAGTTCTCCAACTTTAGATAGCTTGCTTTCTCTTTCTGTCTGTATTAGGACCAGCCACTTGTGCCTGCCAGTCCTCTCTTCTCTTTCCTCTTTTTTTGTACTTCACAACATTCGCAACACATTACCCAATCAAAGGAACTTAACTGTTCATTTAGTGGCTATGTTATTTCACCCTTTCATAGTAATTCCCTTTGTCCTACTCATTGAGACCAGGTAGATCTGCTACATCACTAGGACTCCCAGACCTTTCTCAACACCCTGGGCAAAGCCTCTTACAAAACAGTTGCCTGCTTTCTAGTGGTTGCTGTGCTGTCCAGTATTCTCTGCAGAGCCTCAATCTGCACACAGTGGACATTGAATCTTTTCATAGTTTTGATAAAGTTGGCTTAAGATGTGGTATGGAAACCGCACTGCGATAGACTGGAAGGCTCCACAACGGGTAGTTAAAACTGCCCAAAGCATCACCAGCACCAGCCTATCGCCATTAAGGACATATATACATAAAGAAGCCCAAAAAAGGCCAGCAATATCATGAAGGATCCTGCCCACGCTGCTCATGGACTGTTTGTCCCACTCCCATCAGGGAGGAGGCTATACAGCATCCAAACCAGGACCACCAGACTCAAAAACTGCTACTTTCCCCAAACTGTTAGGCTGATCAACACCCCCACCCAGTAACCCACTCCTCCGCATCACCCACCTGCATTACTTTATCACTTCCTGTCCGAATCACCTGATGTAAAGAATATCCTGTACCTAGCGTCACTTTATGTATATGCGATCAGTCCAGGTATATAAGCTAACCTTAACTATTTATATTCATTGTGTTTTTTTCATTGTATTCTTTATGCTTCTTGTGTTTTTTTATGTTATGCTGCATAAGATCTGGAGTAACAATCAGTTTGTTCTCTTTTACACTCGTGTTCTGATGAATGACAATAAACGATCCTGAATCTTGAATCTTGAGCCCACATCATTCAAAGGCTTTAAGTGGCCTCAACTTTGCCTTCATGGAAGCATAAACTTATCATTCAAGTGCTGTGTCAAATAATATTTCTGGAATTGGAGGCAGTCCAGAAAATGGGATGGGAGTTGGTGGGAATGTGGGGAGTAGTAACATGGGTGGTTATGGTCAGTATGGACCCTGATGTATGACTTTGTTATGTCTGCAGAATGTTTTTTGACAAGCAGGTCACTTCCATCAAGGAACATGCAGTACTCTCAAGCCACAGAGAATTTGTGTCTCAGCCCGAAACGTTAACTGTTTATGCATTTCCATGGCTGCTGCCTGCCCTGCTGAGCTCCTCCAGCATTTTGTGTGTTGTTTTGGAACAGCAAGTGCTCTGCCCAGAACTGCAAGAAATTGCAGTGAGTTGTGGACACCAGTCCATCACAGAAACCAGCTTCTCCTCCATGGACATTGTCTACACTTCCTGCTGCCTCATTAATGCAGCCAACAAAATCATACATCTTTCCCAGCCCGGTCACTCCCTTTCTCTCTTCTCCAAATGGGCAGAAGATACAAAAGCTTGAGAACACAAACCTCCAGGCTCAAGAATAACTTCTACACCCCCCCCCCCATTATCAGACCACTAAGATGATAAACTCTTGATGATCTCCCAATTCACTTACGCCTTATTGTCTACTTGCCCTGCACTTTCTCTGTAATTGTAACACTATATTCTTGCAGGTGTCCTGGACAAAAAACACCTACAAGGGCAGGAATTATCATTGCAGACACTAGCCTCCCAGCAAACCACCGTTTCCAAAATCTCTCTTCTGGAAAGTGCTATAGGGCTATTAAAATAAAAACTTCATGCCATCTGAAAATGTTCTTTCCCCAGGCAATTCACCTGATCAACCATTCTAGTTACTCCTCCCCCACCCCCTCTATCTATTACCTCAGTCAATGCACCGTAAATACTTAAAACCACTTTTAATACTGCTGCTTACTTTGTAAATACATGCTGATATTTTATTTTATTCCATATCTATAGTTTAAACTTCCTTTTTATAAAATTCTTTATTCTGTATAATTGTTGACGGTTGTCATTTTTTGGTTGAATGCCATGCCAACACACCACAGAAATTTCCCAATATGGCAAATAAGGTTGATCCTTGTTTCTCAGGGCTATCACTAGTGTTACAGTTGAGCATCAAATACTTGCGCTTTCGATATGTACATGCCTCCATCACTGTATGTTGCTTTCACTGATCTGTTGTATTTGTGGTGCACAATCCTAAAAAGCCTCCTGGGACTCAAGTGGGAATGGAGAGGCACAGCCTGTAACAAGCCAGTGGTGTTAACAAACTGGACTACCCCGAGGAACACCCCTGCTCAACATGCCTGTTACAGCTGGACAGTATAGCCTACCGAAGAGTGGCTATCCAAACAGCCTAATTGCTCATTTACAGTAGGACAGAGAACATATACTTTGATTCCAACAGTCTGTGCTTGGCTGACAAATCAAGACGGCAGTGCATGGACCCACCTTGTAATCTAAGTTGATCTTATCCAGCTGTATCTATGTCTGATTGGGGCCCATTGCCTTTGCCATTGTCATCAACAATGTAAGTGTGGATCTATCTTCTTGGGGAATGTGTCGGGGAATGTATCTGGCAACTTGTTGGTATTCACTGCGTGATGTATTGTACCGACAGAAAGACTGAGGTGGCATTTTTACATTAAGCAAAATTATTTGCAGATACAAAGCTATTCTCACCACTGTTAGGTTGGAGACTACCAAGACAAAATATGAGATGTTGATCCTTTTACTGACCAGTAGCTCTATTTCTCTCTCCACAGCTACATGACCTGCTGAGGATTTCTAACCATTCCTATTAAGATAAGAAAATTAGGGTTCTCGGACATGAATATAAGAAATTAGGCTAAGGAGCATGTGCCACTAAACCTGCCCATTAGTGATGGAAAATAATGGTCAGGGAGGATCATCTAAGTGCCTTTTACAGGGATATAGGCTGGGTTACAATTGCCCAGCTTACTAACAAATGTCCTCCTTCTCTCTCCAGTTTTAGTAATTCTTCATTGATACAGTGTAATGCTCTGTAAGGTTTCACTGCTAATGTAATGGCTTCTCTGTAATGTTCCACTGCTAAGGTAATGGTTTCTCTGTAGCAACAATGTTTGGGTCATGACTAGAGATAACGGGGCATGTTAGCCAATGAGGTGTTGTTCTTTCTTGTGCGTCTGGTAGCCGGGAATTCATGGTCTTTTGCTAGGGAGAGATGAGCAGAGAAGACACAAATGGAGAGAGTTGGCAGACCGCCAGAGGAGTGGACTTGGAGCGAGGGTCCGAAGGCCAGCGACGATCAGTGGAGGTCGATGGTGGACGAACGGCCTTATCAGTGAGCTCCAACGTTGTGCATTAGACTGTTTCATGAGAATGGGCCCTTTTCTTTTTTTTGTTTCTTTACTAACCATATTAGTCAAATTAAAAATTATAAAGCTCAATCGTTTTATCACATATTGTGTACTGTATTGCAAAGAGCGACTGAAGTGAACCCAAGTGCAGGACACAGGCACGGAGATGAAGTTAGGATGCTTACGTGGACATGAACGTGGAACAGCAAACAGGAGGGATCTTGACACGGAGCCTTGGCATGGAGAGGCGGGGTTTCATAGGTAAACCTTAAAACTGGAGCATAACTTAGAACACATGGTCCTAAGTGGCTGGGAAACATTAATCACCACACAGGCAAAACCAATGATCTGGTGACTGGTGGTTGCAACGCCGGGGTTCTTATGCTGCAGGTCTTGATGGAAACCAGGTGTGTCGTCATCAAAGAGAATTAGAAGCAAATGGGAAATTAACGGTTGGAATCGTGGCACAGTCAAAGGAAATTAGGGAATTAATGATCAGGACCCTGATAGTACCCCCCCACCCCCGCCCTCAATGGGAGTCTCCAGGCAAACCACCAGATTGTCTTGATGGAAATCATGGATGAGGGAATGGTCCAGGATGAAGGAGCAGGGAATACAGGAGCGCTCCTCAGGGCCGTATCCCTCCCAATCCACCAGATATTGGAGGCCCCTGCCTCGGTGGTGCACATCCAGTATGCTGGGTGATCGTCAATGATCCGTGTGGGTGAAGGGGGTCTGGCAGGAAGGCACAAAGAGCTGACAGATACTGATTTCAATTGGGAGATGTGGAACGTGGGATGAACGTGCATGGATCTGGGCAGTTTGAGTCTGACCACTCAAACTCAAATTTGATGACGCTCTCAATCTCGAATGGTCCCAGGTAGTGAGGGGCCAGTTTCTTGGGTTCACTCTTGAGGGGGATGACTTTTGACGAGAGCCAAACCTTCTGCCCAGGCTGATAATTTGGTGCAGGAATTCGATAGTGACCGGCAATCCTCCGGTTGCGGTCGGCTGAGCGGGGCAGGGCCGCGCATACATCCTTCCGGACTTTGTGGCACCGGCGGAGATGGGCCTGAACTGAAGGCACAGCAATGTCGTCTTCATGGGCAGGAAACAGAGGGGGTTGGTAACCGAGGGAACATTCGAAGGGCGACATTCCGGTGGCAGTTGTGGGTGTACTCTACCCAAGTAAGGTGAGTGCTCCAGGGTGACAGGTTGTTGGCGGAGATGCAGCGCAGTGCTGCTTCCAAATCCTGGTTTACTCATTCTGTTTGACCGTTAGTCTGCGGATGGAAGCCGGAAGACAGACTTACCGAGACTACAAGGGCTTGACAAAAGGATCTCCAGACTTGAGAGATGAATTGGGGACGCCGGTCAGAAACAATGTCAGAGGGAATTCCATGAAGACGGAAGACGTGATGAACAAAGAGGTTGGCTGTCTCATGGGCTGTAGGGAGTTTGGGAAGGGATTCGAAGTGCACAGCTTTGGAGAAGTGGACCACCACGGTGAGTACAGCAGTGTTCCCATGTGAAGGGGATAGTCCATTAACAAAATCTAGAGCAATGTGAGACCAAGGGCGACTAGGGACAGGTAGAGGACGAAGCAACCCAGCAGGTGGTCGGTAGGAGGCTTTTCTGCGGGCACAAACAGAACAGGCAGAGACAAAGGAATGGGTGTCAGCTCCATGGAGGGCCACCAGAAATGTCTCTTCACAAGGGACAGAGTTTGATTGATTCTAGGATGGCAGGCTAAATGAGAAGTGTGTCCCCACTGGAGAACCTGAGACCGAACTGAGTCAGGCACGAAGAGGCGATTGGGAGGGGTCCATTGCCTGGGTCAGGTTGAGTCCATTGGGCCTCTTTGACTATAGGATTGATCTCCCTGGTGAGGGCAGCCGCTACACAGGATGGTGGGAGGATGGTCTCGGGGTTGGGAAGGTCCTCCCCGGAAACGTATGGACAGGAGAGAGTACTGGGCTTCCCGTTCTTGGACCCCAGTCGATAGGTGAGTGTGAATCTGAACCGGCCAAAAAATAATGCCCAACGGGCTTGGCGGGAATTCAGGTGTTTGGCGGTTTGGATGTACGCGAGGTTCTTGTGATCGGTCCAGACGATGAATGAATGTTGAGCTCCCTCCAGCCAGTGCCTCCACTCTTCCAAAGCGAGTTTGACGGCCAGTAACTCCCGGCTCCCTACATCGTAGTTCCGTTCGGCGGGGGATAGATGACGAGAGAAGGCGCAGGGATGGAGCTTTTGGTCTGGGCTGGAGCGTTGGGACAGGAACACTCCCACCCCAGAATCGGAGGCGTCCACTTCCACTATGAATTGGCGAGAGGGGTCAGGTTGGGCCAGGTTGGGAGCAGAGGTGAAACGCCTCTTCAGCTCTGAGAAGGCTAAGTCTGCTTCGGGGTCCAGTGGAAGGGGGTCGCAGGAGAGGTGAGTCGAGTAAGGAGTGCTGCCACCCAGCTGTAATCCCCGATGAAGTGACGGTAGAAGTTTGCGAGCCCCAGAAATGGCTGGAGTTGTTTGAGCGTCGTCGATTTTGTCCACTCTGCCACCACCCAGATCTTTTCAGGATCCACCCTCACTTGCCCACACTCAATCATGTACCCCAGGAATCTGACAGAAGGGACATGGAACTCACACTTCTCTGCCTTAACGAATAGTTTGTTCTCCCAAAGCTTCTGCAGAACCTGACGGACATGGTGGGTGTGTTCCTGAAAACTGTGGGAGAAGATTAAGATGGCGTCTAAATAACCAAACACGGAACAGTTAACAAAGTCCCTAAGGACATTGTTTATCAGGGCTTGGAAGATGGCGGGGGCATTGGTGAGTCCGAATGGCATGACCAGGTATTCGAAGTGACCAAGAGAGGTGTTAAAAGCTGTTTTCCACTCAGTTCCCTCCCTTATCCTGAGCAAATGGTAGGCACTTTGTAGGTCCAACTTGGAGAAGATGGTGGCTCCGTGAAGGGGTTCGAAAGCGGAGTTGATAAAGAGCAGTGGATACTTATTCTTTATGGTGATGCTGTTCAGACCACTGTAGTCAATGCATGGGCTCAGTGAGCCGTCTTTCTTCCCCACTAAGAAGAAACCTGTGGCTACAGGGGAAGATGAGGGTTGGATAATCCCAGCCGTGTGAGAGTCATTTAGGTGAGCCTCCATTGCTTCCCTTTCTGGCCGGGACATATTGTACAGCCGACTGGTGGGTAGAGGGGTTCTAGGGAGAAGGTCAATAGCACAATTGTAAGGACGGTGTGGAGGCAGGGAAAGAGCCCGTTGTTTGCTGAACACTTCTCCCAGATCATGATACTCTGCTGGAACCTTGGACAATTCGGGGGTTTCAGAGGCAGACGAGGTTGTGGTGACTTCCACTTGGGAAATCCAGTGGTTGTAGACAAGTGGAGTGACAGAACGGACTCCAGCTGACTATCTTCCCAGTAGACCAGTCAATGTGGGGGTTATGGCGGCTTAACCAGGGGTAACCAAGAACTATAGGAGGTTGAGGAGAGGAAATTAAGTTAAATTGTACCTGCTCCTGATGGTATGGATTGTATGGATTATGATCAGAGATTAAGGGAGCTAGGGCTTTACTCTTTGGAGAGAAGGAGGATGAGAGGAGATATGATAGAGGTGTACAAGATATTAAGAGGAATAGACAGAGTGGACAGCCAGCGCCTCTTCCACAGGGCACCATCGCTCAGTACAAGAGGACCTGGCTTTAAGATAAGGGGAGGGAAGTTTAAGGGGGATATTAGAGGAAGGTTTCTCACTCAGAGTGGTTGGTGCGTGGAATGCACTGCCTGAGTCAGTGCTGGAGGCAGATACACTAGTGAAATTTAAGAGACTACTAGACAGGTATATGGAGGAATTTAAGGTGGGGGGGTTTATATGGGAGGCAGGTTTTGAGAGTCGGCACAACATTGTGGGCCGAAGGGCCTGTAATGTGCTGTACTATTCTATGTTACTATGTACCCAGAGAGAATAAGAGACAGAGGTGGTGTGCAGTGAGTGACTCGGGCCAGAAGTCTACCGTCCAGTGCCCGGGCTTCCAGAGGGGTACTCAATGGCTCCTGAGGAATTCCGGCCCGGGAGGCTATGTCTTCATCCAAAAGGTTTCCCTCAGCGCCGGAGTCCACTACAGCTGTCAGAGGCAGGGACTGTTGATTGTAACTTAAAGTCGCTGGGATCTGCATCCGGGTTTGAGGAACAGAAGGGAATGTTGTCTGGCTCACCTTTTCTACTGGAAAGCCTTCCCTATTTGGCTGAAGAGGACAGGTAGCACAGAATTGGCCGGACTGGCTGCAATATATACACTCACCGGCTCTCAGTCTCTGTTGTCGTTCTGTGGGAGACAGACGGTTCCGTCCCAGCTGCATTGGTTCCTTTCCCAGGGTGGTGGAAACAGCTGGGCTGGGAGCTACTCTAGGAGCAGGAGGAGGAGAGAGGCTTGTTCTTGCGGGAGGCGGTAATGAGTGCCGTGGAGTGGCCAAAGGTGGTGGATGACCAGATCTCTTCCTATGGCGTTCTCAAAGATGATTGTCCAACCTGGTGGCTAGAGGGATCAAGGAATCCAGGCTGTCGGTGTCATCTCTTGCCACCAACTCGTTTTTCACCATGTCATTGAGACCATTCCATAGTACCCCTTGGAGTGCCTCATCTTTCCACCCCAAGTCGGCCACTAATGCCCGTAACTCCACGGAATATTCGGCAACACTGCGAGAGCCCTGATGGAGAGTAAGTAGACGCTTAGCGACAGCTTTACTATGGACTGGGTGGTCAAAGATCTTTCTCATTTCCGCGATAAAAGTGGGGAAAGAAGAGCAGATATCCGGTTGATTATCCCAGACAGCTGTAGCCCATGCTAAGGCACTTCCCCACAACAACCCCATGATATAAGCTATCTTTGACTTATCCATGGAGTACACGGACGACTGCTGATCGAACACCATGGAGCGTTGCAGAAGGAAGGCCCAGCACTTACCCAAATCCTCAGTGTAGTGTTCTGGTTCAGGTACGTGTGGCTGTCTTGGCGGGGCTGTTGCTGACACGTAGGGGGTTGCCACTACAGGCTGTCTGGGCTGGTTTGACTGAGTTCCAGGAGTGGATGGGGTACGATGAGTGGATACATGGTCCACCTGGTCACTGATCTTCATTACGTTAGCGGACAGGGAACGGAGGTTCTCCGTGACATCCCGGAGAAGTTGGTAGTGCAGACCCGGTAGGGAGCCCTGACTGGCGAGGGCTTATTGCGTGGTATTCGTGTCTGCTGGGTCCATCGTGGCCAGATTGTTCTGTTGCAAAGAGCGACTGAAGCGAACCCAAGTACAGGACACAGGCACGAAGATGGAGTTAGGATGCTAACGCAGACGTGAACATTGAACAGCAAACAGGAGGGATCATGACACGGAGCCTTGATACGAAGCCTTGACAGGGAGAGACAGGGTTTCATAGGTAAACCTTGAAACTGGAGCAAAACTTAGAACACACGGTCTTAAGCGGCTGGGAAACATTAATCACCACACAGGTAAAACCAACAATCTGGCGACTAGTGGTTGCAACGCCGGGGTTCTTATGCTGCAGGTCTTGATGGAAACCAGCTGTGTTGTCATCAAAGAGAATTAGAAGCAAATGGGAAATTAACGGTCGGAATCGTGGCACAGTCAAAGGAAATTAGGAGCAAGATAGGGAATTAATGATTGGGACCGTGACATACTGTTTGTTATTTCGGGGTACTGATTTGTAACAGGGGACACATCGCGCAGCATCCACCCAAATGAGATTTCTTTAGTTTGGCCAGGCTGGAGGCCTATCAACCCATATATTAAACCACTAACCAAACCGAGAGTTACACCAGTCTTATGTGTTGTTGCCATTCATTACAATTCTGTGGAGGGGTGATTACCATATCAAGTGACTTCTGTGTATTTTTCAACTTATGAATAAAACTGACTTATGGATGTCTGCAAAAATGGAACCTATTCTTTATCCAGATGGCCTGTTCTCACTTGCACATCCTCAGATCACTGGAAAACGGCATAAGGTTGGAAATCACTGGATTTCTTTTTGAATCAGCTTTGAGACCTACAGGAAACTCCATGAAGCTGCTACAGTGCACCCAAGTTTCCCCAGTGAAACCATTCATCCCCCAGCAGCTTGGGCCCTATTGAAGTGACTACACTTCAAAAATACTTTGTTGACTTCGAAGTGCTTTGGGAAATTCAGAAAAGGGTGCAAAAGGCACTATAGCAGTGCATGTGATTTATTCATAAGACATAGCTTGATGGTGTTATTGGTGCCACAACACCATGCTAACGCTCAGCTGAAGAATGGTCCTGTGCTCTTTGCTGCTTGATAACTCAGTACAGGTGCCAGTGATGGGGTTTCAAATGGCTAAGACAAAAGGACTCAGTAATTTTTAACACTTCCCCCTCACTTTGAACTACTTGTAGGCCAGGAGGCCCAGGAGAGCCTCAGCAAGGACCCTTTTGGAGTCCTTTGGCACCCTAGTTATTGGTATCCCGTGCTGTCTCCAGGGGATTGTTGGACCTGTCCTCCTCTGATGTTTCATATACTCAGCAACAAGGGGATCACCCCATTACGAGAAGGCAAAGCTTGAGTTCCTCCCCACTCCAAATGTGATTAAGTCACCTATTGCCATGAAATCGGTTGAGGAACAGTTATTGAAGAGGACAATGGGGAGAGGCTGCCCTTTATCAAAATAATGCCGTGAATTTCTGTTGATCTCTGATAACAAGACCAGCCCACTATTTGAATGTTTCATTGAAAAGATGGCAACTCTGACAATGAAACATTGTCTCAACTCAGTAGAGTATCAGGCAGGAATCAGTATGGTGGGAACTTGAACCATGGCAATCCTCATGTAAACTAGGTTTGAAGATGTGGCAAGATGTTATTACTACATGACAACAAGTTGCTTTGACATACCCTATAGCTTGGCAAACACCCACCCCAAGATAAACCATACTTGGTAGTCAGACTGGGGGCATTTAGCCGATGTAACATGTGGTCAAGGAGTAGGATGACTTTCCTGCGGTAATTAGTTCAAAACCAGCTTGTGCAGTTCAGTTCAATTGCTAACAAGTGCTGAAAAATTTGGGAGAGGCTTATTTGCATAGAAACAGTCAGAGTGGATTATATCTTCATAGAAACTGCAGGGTTATTTTGAATGCAGACCTGTTAAGGTGGTTGGACTACATTGCTGTCTGAGGTTTGTTCCCATAGCAAACTTTGAGAAAGTATTTTCCACTGACTCGCTTGATTTTTCAAAAATGGAAAGAATTTGCAAAATTGGCTATGGATTCCTGATCAGCAATGCATGAGTATCATACTTTGGTGGAATTCACACGTTATCAATTCTATTTCATACTATTCTGTGTTACAACATTGAAGCTCGCAAATCTGAGACACACTGATAAAAAAGAAACATAAAAGATAATGGATTTTCATGGAAACTTAGTTGACTGAAACGTTCTTCCAAAGTGTTCCCTGACATCCTGACTAAAACCTGGTTTCACGTGCCCCTGTATGCTTGGCCCTTAATGACTATTGTCCTGCTCAGCTGGCAGGACCCTGTGATCAAATGAAGCAGGAACTTGTACATGTTGACCTACAAACGACCACTCCATTCACTCAAGGTCGTGTGATTCAATTCCAGTTCACTGAATTCTGACCTTGGTCAGTTTCTGGTAGTGCCATGTTTGGATGGCTCAGTTTACCACTCACAGCGGCATCTCTAGACAAATGGCCAATGCACTGGTCTAGTGGCACTTCAGAGCATTTCTGAAGGAGTTCTGAAATATCAAAGTCCATATATGCCACCATATACAACCCTGAGATATATTTTCTTGCAAGCATTCACAGTAAATGCAAAGGAACACAATAGACTCAATGAAAAACTACAAAGACAAATAACCAATGTGCAAGAGACAACAAACTGCACAATACAAGAAAAAGCAAAATAATAATAATAATAAATAAGTAAGCAATAACTATCAAGAACATGAGATGAATAGCCCTTGAAAGTGAGTCCATAGTTTGTGGGAGCAGTCAGTGATGGGGCAAGTGAAGTTGAGTGAAGTTATCCACTCTGGTTCAAGAACCTGATAGTTCAGGGGTAATAACTGTTCCTAGCCTGATGGTGTGAGTCCTGAGGCTCTTGTATCTCTTTCCTAATGACAGCAGTGAGAAGAGAGGGTGGCTTCTCACTCTCTTCTCAAGAAAAGGTGGTGTGGGTCCTTGATGATTGATGCTGCTTTCCTGTGACTCCTTGTGGATGTGCTCAATGGTGGGGAGGGCTTTACCTGTCTTGACTGTTTCCACTACCTTTTGAAGGCTTTTCTGTTCAAGGGCATTGGTGTTTCCATGGAGATGTTAAACTTAGGACCTGTCTACCTTTGTTGTTGGAAATAAGGAATCACAATGAACAATTTGAAAAACAGCACAGTTCTCCCAGTGAACTTCGTCAATTTTTATCCTGAAACCAAAATCACTAAAACAGAGCACATTATCGTTTATGTCATCGTTTGTGGGATCTTGCCATGCACAATTTGGCTGCAGTATCTCTATACATTAAAATAGTGACTGTTTTTAAAACAGTACACTGGCCGTAATACCAGTTGAGGTTGTGAAGGGGATTCATAAATCTGTGGATTGGAGGTTGGTGTCTCGGAATGAGAAATGTTACTAATTTATGCCTAACACAAGAGAGCATAACTTTAAAGTGATTGGAGGAAAGCATGGGGGGAGGGGGACAATGTCAGAGGTAGATGATTTTTTTTTTACTCAGAGAGTGGTAGGTGCATGGAACGTGCTTCCAGGGGTGGTGGTAGAGGCAGATACGTTCGGGACATTTAAGAGCTTCTCAGATAAACACGTAGGTGAAAGAAGGAAAAATGGAAAAATGGAGGCCTTCGTGGGAGGGATTGTAATCTTGGAAGGGGTTAGAGGGCTGAAGGGCTGTGTTGCTCTATGTTCTCTGTTCTAAATTCAGTCATGGCTGCACCTGTAGAGGAAGTTCATAAGAGAAGTCCTTTATCACTTGAATGGTCAGCTTATTCTGAGGTGAGTCGACGAATGAAGGAGATCAGGCAAGTCATGCGAAAGCCTACAGAACTTTGATGAAAAGCAGCAAAAAATTTAATGACCTGATCTGGACTGTCAAGATCAAATTCTTTTCACTGAGAGCTGTCAACTGAACAGATTAGTAATATCCTTCTCTACTTCTGATAATTGTGCTGAAAACAGCAGAGGAGACTTTGTGGCATCTCTTGTCTGCTGCTAGAATTAACCACAGTCACGACTGCTGCTCCTATATCAGTTTTCTCTCTTGATCCAACCTGCTTCTTCTTTGTACCACCGTGACAACAGTTGAAAGTCTGATGGCCAATGGGCGTATTTACTAACTTCCATTCTAGTGAATGGACATTGACCTGAAATGTAAACTGTTCCTCTCTGCAGACCTTTGCAAGTAGGCCGAAAGAGAATCCTAAGGCATTCTATACATACATTAGGAGCAGGAGGATGAGACCACTCAAGGATAAAGGAGGAAACATTTCTTTGGATGTGAAGGATGTGGGTGAAGTCCTTAATGAGTACTTTACATCAGTATTTACCAAGGAGAAGGATGTGGAGGATAGGGAGATCAGTGCCAACAGTACCAATATACTGGGGAATTTTGAAGTGAAGGAGGAGGTAGTGTTGGGTTCTTAACGAGCATTAAGGTGGATAAGTCCCCAGGGCCTGATAGGATATATGACAGGTTATTGAGGCAAGAGATGAGATTGCTGGGGCCTTGACTAATATCTTTGTGCCCTCTCTAGCTACAGGTGTGTTCCTGGAGGACTGGCAAGTAGCTAATGTTGTCCCATTATTCAAGAAGAGAACCAGGGATAACCCTGGAAACTATCGACTGAGAGAATTCTCAAGGATAGGATTTATGAACATCTGGTTAAGTGGAAGATCTTTAATAGTGTTGATGAACAGAGGGATCTTGAGGTCCAAGTTCATAATTCCCTGAAAGTGGTTGCACAGATTGATCGGGTGGTTAAGAAGGCTTATGGAATGCTTGCCTTTATTAGTCAAGGCACTGAGTTCAAAAGTCAGGAGGTTATGCTCCAGCTTTATAAAACTCTAGATAAACCTCGACACCATTAGCCACTTTGAGACTGGATGCAGTGAGTCCGAAGATGACTGGTCAGGCCAATTCGGCAATATCTGGATAAACTTGGGCTGTTTTTTCTGTAGTGCCAGAGGCTGAGGAGAGATCTGATAGAGATTTATAAGATTATGAGAGGCAGAGATAGAGTAGACAGACAGTATCTTTTTCCTAGGGTTGAAATGTCTAATACTAGAGGGCATGCATTTAAGATGATAGGGGATGCGAGGGGCAAGTTTTTTATGCAGAGAGTGATGGGTGCCAGGACTGTGCTGCCTGGGGCGGTGTTAGAGGCAGATACATGAGGGACTCTTAAGAGACTTTTAGATAAGTACATGAATACTAGAAACATTGAAGGATATGGACATTGTGAAGGCAGAAGGGATTAGTTTAATTGGCCATTTGATTTCTGATTTATTTGGTTTGCCACATCATTATGGGCCAGAGGGTCTGTTCGTGTGCAGTACTTTACTCTGTTCTATATTAACAAAGGAATCCCCTGCGTGACATTTCTGTAGGCGAGAGCACCTTGTTACTGAGGGAAGTCAGAGGAGAATGGCCAGACTAGTTCAGGCTGACAGGAAGGCAACAGTAACTGAAATAACCACACGTTACAACAGCGGTGTGCAGAAGAGCATCTCTGAATGCACAACATGTTGAACCTTGAAGTAGATGGGCTACAAAAGCAGCAAAAAACCACAAACATAAACCCAGTGGTCTCTTGATTAAGTATAGGAGGTACCAAATAAAGTGGTTACTGAGTATTAATTATACACATTTTTTCCAAGAAAGAGCACAATTAAAACAAATAAAGGTCAATTTTAGTGCAATGTGATGAGCATTTGATGGCTCTGGGCCTGTATTCATGAGAATTCAGAAGAATTCAGAGAATTCAGAGACCTCAGTGAAACCTATCAAATAGGGAATTTTTTAAAAACGTATCCAGTACTTTTTGAGCCAGTATGTAAATAGTTCTGCTAGAGAAGGAGCATTACTGAACCTCATCTGAACCCCTCAATAAGGGAATGTAAGTGTAGAATAACAGAGTGCCACGTGAGTGGCGAAAAGTGTGAAAATGTAAAGACTGTAATGGAAACAGTTGTAAAGGATTGAAAGTCATTGAATGGTTTATTGTATATAATTTTATTTTTGAATAAATTATATTTTATTTAATAAAAACATAATTACTGAACCTCATCTGAGGGAATGAATTTGGGAGCTGGACAAGTAGTTAAGGTCCCTGTGGGTGATAGCAACCATCACTCTAAGTCTCCAGGTAGTTTTGGAAAGAGATCAGGATGGTCTGAAAATTAAGGCTCTAAACTGGGAGAATGATTTCAATATACGACAGAACCTGGCAAAAGTAGACTGGGGCAGCTACTACCCGGTAAAGCTACCACCTACAAATGTGAATCTTTTAAAAGTGAAATAGAGAGCGATCAGAGTCAACATGTAAGTGTGAATGGTACTGAGAATCCTGGCTGACAACAGATAGCGAGAACTGACTAAGGTTCAAAACAGAAGCATTTGTCAGATAGGGAGACGTGAAAACAGGCAAAGCCCTTTGGGGGTCGGGAAAGTGTAGGAAGTTCTTAAAGAAAAAATTTGGAGGGTAAAAGAGGGGGATTTAAATATCTCTGTAGAAAAGATCCAAGAAAATCAGACAGACAGACATACTTTATTGATCCCGAGGGAAATTGGGTTTTGTTACAGTCGCACCAACCAAGAATAGTGTAGAAATATAGCAATATAAAACCATAAATAATTAAATAATAATAAGTTAATCATGCCAGGTGGAAATAAGTCCAGGACCAGCCTATTGGCTCAGGGTGCCTGACACTCTGAGGGAGGAGTTGTAAAGTTTGATGGCCACAGGTAGGAATGACTTCCTATGACGCTCAGTGTTACATCTCGGTGGAATGAGTCTCTGGCTGAATGTAATTCTGTGCCTAACCAGTACATTATGGAGTGGATGGGAGTCATTGTCCAAGATGGCATGCAACTTGGACAGCATCCTCTTTTCAGATACCACCGTCAGAGAGTCCAGTTCAACCCCCACAACGTCACTGGACTTACAAATGAGTTTGTTGATTCTGTTGGTGTCTGCTACCCTCAGCCTGCTGCCCCAGCACACAACAGCAAACATGATAGCACTGGCCACCACAGCCTCGTAGAACATCCTGAGCATCATCCGGCAGATATTAAAGGACCTCAGTCTCCTCAGGAAATAGAGACAGCTCTGACCCTTCTTGTAGACAGCTTCAGTGTTCTTTGACCAGTCCTAGGGCATTTTATCAGTAAATTATGAACTAAGGAGTAACCAGTGTTAGGGTATGGCCCCCACTCAGAACCAATGGGACAATCTGTGCATGGAGCCAATGGATATGGATGTGGTCTTAAATGAGCAAGGAGAGAGGCATTTCAGTTACATACCTCAGGGAGGGAGTGGGGATGATCTGGAGATTGTTAGCATTAAAATGGGGGAATTAGGGAGTTGGATAAATCCCCAGGCCTGTTGACTTTACTCCAGGTTGCTATCAGAGGTAATTGAGGATATTGCTGAGGCCCAAATGGAAATTTAACCAAATGGAGATAAATCTTCATTGACCAGAGCTGAGACACCAGATAACTGAAGGGCTACAAGTGTAGTAGCTTTATTTACAAAGGGCAGCAGGGATACCAGTTAGTTACAGACCTGTGAGTCTTACATCAGCGGAATATTAATTCTTGTTTCAGGATGACCTGGGCCTGATTTTATTCTGTGGATTTCATGTGATTCGTATGAAACAACTTAAACCCTTATAGAACTGATCTTCTTTCTGCCTTAGAACAGGACGCTCAAGTTTTCTGAAATGTGCAATCAAATGCAATTAAGTTATTTTAATTTTATTCTGTGAAGTAAAAATGCAATTCAACCAGTTTTATACATTGCAGCCTTTTATGCATTGCAAAGCAATCTTATCTGGCCTGTTTGCGCAGAAGTGAATTCTCACTATTATCAGGGCTTGGCAGTTAACACATTCGGCCCCATTTGCTGAAGTACACATTGACCAAATTACTTTGTGAATGTCAGTGGTCACTCAATAGGACCATTTGAAAACAATTTGCCTTTTTAATGACTGTTAAGCTATTGGAATGAAAATATAAATCTCCTTTAAAGTATCCAAATTTGTGAAGCCTTCCTCTGTACCTGTTCACAGGGCACAAGTTCAAAGGTGAATGGCTGTGCTAAAGTTCAAAATGGATTTCTATTTTGATCTTGTTCGAAGTGTATGCTTTTCCATGAAATTATCATCTGGTAAAGAAACCCAAAACAGGTCACAGGCTTATAAGGAAGTTTTTATTTATTCATTTTTCAGGATTGGGGCATCACTTATTGTCCATTCTGAATTGCCTTTGGGAAGGTGGAGGTGAGCTGCTGGTGAGGGTGCTCCTATGGTGATACTTGGGAGGGAGTTACAGGATTTGGACTCAACATTATTGAGGAAGCAATTGTACTGTATATTTCCGAGTTGGCATTATGTGCCTGCTGCTGTATTGGTGGTACAGGTCATCAGCTTGGGAAATGTTATTGGAGTAACCTGAGAGATTAGAAGTCCTGCTTCATCAGGGATCTGTGGACATGGATTCCAAGATGCCTCACGTGACTTCTTCATATCGTACCATTTCTTTTCCCTGTTTATCATTCCCAGAAACATTACCTATCATTTTTTAGACTGAATTCCATTTGTCATTTTTACCCAGCTGACCTGTCCAGTCACATCTTCTTGTGACCTCCAACTTTCTTCCATGTTATCAACACTTACAACTTTGGCAAATATATTACTATTCAGAATCAGAATCAGGTTGAATATCACTAACATATGTTGTGAAATTTGATACTTTACAGCAGTAGTACAGTGCAATACATAAAAAAAACATAAATTGCAGGAAATATTAAAAATAAATTAAACAAGTAGTGCTAATGAAATATAGCTGCTGATGTGCCTTCTTTGTAACTGCGTAAGTATATTGGGCCCAGAATAGATCTTCAGAGATGTTGACACCCAGCAACTTGAAGCAGCTCATCCTTTTCACTAGTTTGCATCATGCACTGGGGCGCTTTCTTCAGTTACCTGATGAGGTAACTGTAGCCTTTGTCCAGGAGCAGATGTCATCAGGTGGTGCCCAACCTTCATAGTGTTACAACCCACAACCATTACACTCTCCGGTTGGCGGGTCAGCAGTGGTGGCCAATTCACTGCCCATCTGCTCCTGACTTCCAGCTCAACTCCTCTCGCCTGCTCCATATCCAGCAAGAGGCTCTTTCTGCTTCCTCCTCCCTCACCCCCCATCCTGCGAGCTGCTTGATTCTTGCCCTTTTCATCAAGGCCCAGCGCAGACAGCAACCTCCATGCTGACCTTGCTGGGAACCCTCTACAGCTGATCTCCACAGGGAATAGCCACGTCTGCCGTCCTTTGTCCCTGCACTCCTGGACTAAGGACAGTTACCTCAGGGCCTTCTTCTCGTGAGCCTCTTCACATCCTTCCTCCCATGGTACCGTGAGCTCCACCAGGGTGATTTTCTTGTCTTTGGAGGACGACAGTATGATGTCTGGTCCAAGTGTGGTTTGCACCACCTCCGGGAACTGCGGCTTCCTCCCCACATCGACCCTCATCTCCCATGATTTTGGACGTTTGCAGCAGATTGGATTTAGGCCTCTTTGGTATGACTGTTGTGGCCCCCTCCTTGATGAAAATGACTGCCTTGTTTGTCTCTCCGCCAGCTGGTCTCTTTTTACACCTCTCCCACTTCAGTGTGTCAGCAAGGGACAGCAGGACCTTGTCGTGGCTTCACCTATACCGTCCTTGTGTTAAAGCTGTTTTGCATCCTGACAGTATGTGTGCCAGTGAACCCTACTGACAACAAAGCTTGCAGTTAGGGCCCTCTCTCAGCCCCCACATGTGCGGCTGTGATGTTGTAGGGAGAGTGTCATAAACAGACTGCAGGAGGAAAGAAATGTGGAAGGGCTCCAGTCTCCAAAGCTCTGCTCAAGTGATCTTGAGCTTGGGGAGATCCCATTTCGTCCAGGCTCTCAAAATGGGGAGATCCCATTTTGCCGATGATGTCTGTCAATAGCAGGGAGCTCACTGCCTGGTCTATGGCCAAGTTGGCAGCCCACTTTTGGCCCAATCTTGTTGTGACTCCTGCTTGATTTACCAGATTGTCATCGGGGCCCCTCAGTGTTAACATAACTCTACACTTTGCCACCTTGAATATCTTCAGAGATATTGACACCCAGGAACTTGAAGCAGCTCACCCTTTCCCCTATATTTAAACCCACGTATTTATCTAAACCACAACAAAACAAGGGCCCCGGTACAGAGCAGTGCAGAACTCCAGTACATTCAGTCCTCTAGTCACTAACATTCCACTCGACAATGTCCCTGTCTGTTCAACCAGTGCTTCATCCAACTCATTACCTTCCTTTTCATCCCAGTAACTTGCCCATCACCACTTGACCAGCTAGTGGTTCCTTGTTCGCTCCCTTTCTCCTTTTGTAGGCTAGGGTACCACATCAGTCTCCCTCACCACATCTGCAACCAAAGAGCACTGGAAACTGGTAGGTCGAGCCTGTGCTATCTCCACCCTTGCCTCTTTGTAAGTTTGTTAATCACCAGCCTCGAATAAAATGTACCCCAGTCTCTTTAAAAATGGTGAACTCCTTAATGTACAGTATTGTCTCTACGCTGATTATTTCCAAACCTTTACACAATGTCAACATTGCCTCATCCTCACTTCCATGAACACAGGTACAAAGTACACATTCAAAACTATGCAGATTTTCCAGCTACACATCCAGTGTACATCGACACCTGTGTGAATAACTGGGTGCCTTCAAAAACATACCAGGTATGCCTAAACCAAAAGTCGTGGATGAACCAGGAGACTCATAATCTGTTGAGGGCTAGATCTGTGGTATTCAAGGCTGGTGATCAAGACCTCAGCAAGAAATCCAGGTACAACCTATGGAAGGTTTGCTCAAGAGCGAGAAAACAATTCTGATTGAAGTTGGAGATGGAATCAGATGCACAATGGCTCTGGCAAGATTTACAGGCCATTACTTCCTACAAGGCAAATCCTAACATCATTAGTGGCTGTGATGCTTCACTCCTTGATGAGTTAAACACCTTTTATGCATTCTTTGAAAGGGAGAATAAAACTACACCTGTGTAAATCCCTGCAGCATCAGGTGACCCTGCAATTTCTGTCTCAGAGGCTGACATCAGAGTATCTTTCATGAGGGTGAACCCTTGCAAGGCGCCAGGCTCTGGTAGTGTACCTGGGAGGGCACCGAACATCTGTGCCAACCAACTTGCAGGGGCATTCGAGGGCATCTTCAATCTCTCACTGCTGCAGCTGGAGATTCTCACCTGCTCCAAAAGAGCGACAATCATACCAGTGCCCAAGAAGAGCAGAGTGAGCTGCCTCAACGACCATCGGCAAGTTGCGCTCACATCTCTGTCTGCTGTGATGAAGTGCTTTGAGAGGTTGAACGTGACTGGAATCAACTCCTGCCTAAGCAAGGACCTGGGCCCATGGCAATTTACCTATTGCCACTCTCACTTGCGATCACACTCAGATGCGATCTCACTGGCTCTCCACTCAGCCTTGGATCACCTGGACAATAGCAATACTTGTGCCAGCATGCTGCTTATTGATTACAGCTCAGTGTTTGGCACCATCATACCCTCAGTGCTAGGCACCATCATACCCTCAGTGCTAATCAATAATCTCCAAAACCTGGGTCTCTATACCTCCCTCTGCAACTGGATCCTTAACTTCCTCACCGGGAGACCACAGTCTGTGCAGATTGGAAATAACATCTCCTCCTCACTGACAATCAACACTGGGGCACCTCAAGAATGCATGTATAGCCCACTGCTCTACTCTCTCTACACCCATGACTGTGTGGCTAGGCATAGCTCAAATGCCATCTATAAACTTGCCATAGACCCAACTGTTGGTTGAAGTTCAGATGGTGACTCCTGTGTAACTTCAAAAACATAAAACTAATTGAAAGAAAAACATGGAGAGTAACGGAGTCATAGAGTCATAGAAAAGTACAGCACAGAAACAGGCCCTTTGACAGTTTAGTCCACACTGAACCATTTAAATTGCCTATTTCCATCGACCCCGCACCTGGACCATAGCCCATCTGCATAGTCATAGTCATAGAAAAGTACAGCACAGAAACAGGCCCTTTGACAGTTTAGTCCACACTGAACCATTTAAATTGCCTATTTCCATCGACCCCGCACCTGGACCATAGCCCTCCATATCTCTATCATCCATGTACCTATGCAAACTTCTCTTAAACGTTGAAACTGAGCTCACATGCGCCACTTGCATTGGCAGCTCATTCAACACTCTCATGACCCTCTGAGTGAAGAAGATCCCCCTCATGTTCCTTTCACCTTTAAACAATGACCTCCAGTTGTTGTCCCACTGAACCTCAGTGGAACAAACCTGCTTGCACTTACCCTATCTATACCCCTCATAATTTTGTATTCTTCTATCAAATCTTCCCTCAATCTTATATGTTCCAAGAAATAAAGTCCTAACCTATTCAATCTTCCATATCCTAATAATATCCTTGTAAATTTTCTCTACACTCTTTCAACCTTATTTACATCTTTCCTGTAGGTAGGTAACCAAAACTGCACACAATACCCCAAATTAGGCCTCAGCAATGTCTTATACAACTTCAACATAACATCCCATCTCCTGTACTCAAAACTTTCATTTATGAAGGCCAATGTGCCAAAAACTTTCTTTACAACTATCACCTGTGCCAACAGTTTCAACAAATTATGGACCTATATTCCCAGATCACTTTGTCCTACCACACTCTTCAGTGCCCTACCGTTCACCATGTAAGACCTTCCCTGGCTGGTCCTACTGAAGTGCAAAGCCTTGCACTTGGCTGCATTGAATTCCATTTGCCATTTTTAGGCTCATTTTTCCAGCTGTCCTGATCCCACTGCAAACTTTGAGTCTTCCTCACTGTCCACTACATCCCCAATCTTGATGTCATCTGCAAATTCAATCGCAAATTTGCTGATCCATTTAACCACATTATCATCCTGGTCATTGATATAGATGACAAATAATAATGGACCCAGCACCGAACTCTGCATCTCTCGACTAGCCATAGGTCTCCAATCAGAGAGGCAACCATCGACAACCAGTGTTTGGCTTCTTTCACAAAGCCACTGTCTAATCTAATTTATTACCTCATCTTGAATGATATGCGATTGAACTTTTTTGATCAACATCCCATGCAGGATTTTGTCACATGTAGACAAAAGTCCATGTAGAAAACTAAAGTCCATGTAGAAAACTTGCACTGCCTTGGCTTCAGCAGTTTTCCTGGTAACTTCCTCAAAAGAGTCTATGAGATTGGTTAGGCATGAACTACCACAAAAAAGCCATGCAGACTATCCCTAATCAGTCCATGTCTTTTCAAAAGCTCATATATCCATTTCCTTAGAATACCTTCCAATAATTTTCCCACCTAAAGTATTCTGCAATCAACAACGGTTTTGGTTCTAAATATTCCTGCATTATTTTCACAATATCAGCAATTTTGGCTGGTTTGGGTGGAGCAGCCATACTTCTAAACAAACTGTATGCCTTTCCTCCTAATGCTCTCAGCAAAACTGGCACTCATTTTTCATTTGCTTCAATACACTGCTCTATTTGTTCGGTATACATCAACCAGTTATCCACTGTGTAATCAAATGCACCTATCTTTTCAATGTAGAAACATATAAACATAGAAAACCTACAGCATAATACAGGCCCTTCGGCTCACAATGCTGTGCTGAACATGTCCTTAGAAATTACCTAGGGTTACCCATCGCCCTCTATTTTTCTAAGCTCCATGTACCTATCCAGGAGTTTCTTAAAAGACCCTATCGTATCCACCTCCACCACATTTGCCAGCAGCCCACTCCACGCACTCACCACTCTCTGCATAAAAAACTTACCCCTGATGTCTCTTTTGTACCTACTTCCAAGCACCTTAAACCTGTGCCCTCTTGTGCTAGCCATTTCAGCCCTGGGAAAAAGCCTCTGACTATCCACACGATCAATGCCTCTTGATGTACCCAGTCAATTCTGCTCCTTTTTTAGATATGATAGCACTCACTGCTTATGAACCTATGAATTTCATGCATTTTCTGCCTTTTTTCTAACTTGACTGTCTTTGTCTTCCCCTCGCAAAGAAACAAATGTGCTGTGCTTGTTTTTAACTTGAATGTCTTGCTACGCTTCAACAAGCATGTAGTTGTCTCAGCTTCACTTAAAACTTCCTCATCACCATTGTTATGTTTTGTAACTCCAAAACTAATTGCAAGGAAAACACAGGGATGCTGGGACAAACATGTACTCTTTGTTTTTAAGTCAAGTCAAGTCACTTTTTATTGTCATTTTGACCATAACTGCTGGTACAGTACACAGTGAAAATGAGACAATGTTTTTCAGGACCATGGTGCTACATGAACAATGCAAAAACTACACTAGACTATGAAAATCAACACAAAAACTACACTAGACTACAGACCTACCCAGGACTGCATAAAGTACACAGAACGGTGCAGGCATTACAATAAATAACAAATAAGACAATAGACACAGCAGAGGTCAGTAGGTTGGTTGTCTGTTGGCTTGGGGGAAAATCTGTTACATAAATAATCAGCTGAATGGCGGCATCCAGGTTTCCGTCCATTTCTATACTCCCGCCAAGTATTTCGTTGCCACAGATGTAGTCTAATTTAATGTCCACTGGAGAGCAGAATGGACGGGAGGGCCAGCTGGCCAGGGCTTACTTTTTTTTCCTGGCATGGACTCCTGCCCACTCGCCTCGCTTCCGCTTCCTCACAAACCGCTTACGATGTCCTCAACTCCGGTCACCGGCATCAGGCGACTCCGAGGACTGCAGGCCCGATTCCCTCAGCAAGCCGAGGTCGCACAATCTCACGAAGGTTTGTTTTGGGCGATCTCTGTATTGTAGCAGTGTCTGGCGGTGGTAGATAGTCACTCTGTTATCCATTGCCCTGAACCCTAATCGTGCCTTAAAATTAAATTTAAAAACTAAATTAAAGTAGCACCAGATCCGAAAGGCCACTGCTGCTGTGTGCCGCACCGCCTACTTTTACTTTTATCAATGCATGTACATATGATGTGGTGGCATAATGATGTCTGCCATTCACATACTTTTATATATAATTCATAATGAATTATTTAAACAAAGAATGAATGCTTAATCAAACAATATATTTACAATATTTCTCAAATATTACTGAAATATTAAATCTACAACAATGAGGAAGCATTTGGGAGCAAGATGGATCAGTTAGTTGAGTGATGTCGCAATAGCAACATTGCATTCAATGTTGGAAAGACCAAGTAATTGATTGTGGACTTCAGGAAGGGGAAGTTGAGGGAACACACACCAGTCTTCATCGAGGGATCAGAACTAGAAAAGGTGAACAGTTTCAAGTTCCTGGGTGTCAATACCTCTGAAGATCTATCCTCGGCCCAACACATCGATGCAATTACAAAGGAAGCACAACAGCAGCTATTTTTCATTAGGGATTTGAGGAGACTTGGTATGTCACCAAAGACTTTAGCAAATTTCTAAAGATGTACCATGGAGAGCGTTCTAACTGGTTTCATCACCGTCTGGGAGGGAGGGGCACTGAATGGGAACAGAAAAAGCTGCAGGAAGTTGGTAAGCTCAGTGGCCTCCCCAACACTGAGGAATCTTCGGAAGGCAACGCCTCCAAAAAGGTAGCATCCGTCATTAAGAACCCCCATCATCCAGGACATGCCCTCTTCTCATTGTTACCATCAAAGGAGGAGGAACAGGCACCTATAGGCACACACTCAACATTTCAGGACCATTTCTGTCATCAGATTTCTGAATGGACAATGAACCCAGGAACACTATCTCACTATTTTACTTTATTTGCTCTCCTTTTGCACTCCTTAATTAAGTTAATTTTTAAAAATATATTGTTGTAAATTATTTTTTTCTTTTCTAGATATGTATTGCACTGCACTGCTGCCGCAAAACAACAAATTTCATAACAAATGCCAGTGATATTGAATCTGATTCTGATTCAGGCTACCATTTGCTCACCCGTATGATCCACTCTTTCCTTATATATATTTACAAATCACCTCAGGGATTCTCTCAACTTTACCTGCCAATAGTTTTGCATGCAACCTTTCTCTTCTGAATTCCCTTTTTGATTCTGCCCCCCCCCCACTCCATTGATGTCAGTATCATATCTTTTCCTTAAAGATGGATGTAAACGATTAATTCAGAATTTTATTTGACTTTTCCTCACAGGCACCATTTTCTAATAGAGCTATGTTATAAGAAGCATTGATCTTGAAAGCATTTGAAGCCATTGCTCTATGTTTGCATCAGTTATGTAGAAATTTGTCTATCTCTGTTTGTCACTTTTTGTGGAACACTAGGGTTGAGAGGCTGGGCCCAAATCTGGGCTTCATCTAAACCAGCATCCTTCCCGTTAAGAAAATTGAATTTTGAGCTGCTTATCTCACTGACAGTGGCACTGTGTAACACTGGCAGTGGGTTGGGAGTTGTGGGGAGGGGGTAGGTGGTAGCACTGGTGCATGCTCTACCTGTCACCATGTGGGTTTCACCCGGGCGCTTTGCTTTCCTCACATGTCATCCAGGCTGATAGGTTAATTGGCCACTGGGTGTGGGTGAATGGTAGAATTTGGGCAGTTGCTAGGTCAGAGGGAGAGTGGGGTTAATGTAGAGTTAGTGTAAATAGGTGGCTGATGGTGAGTGTATATGAGGGCAGGTTTGCAGTGGGAAACCAGAAGGAGGTCGAGTTGATCGTGTCTAGTGTCGTGGAGTTGGCAGGAATACTACTGCTGCTGCTTCTCTTACTGCGACTTTAAATGTTTGTTACCATTTTCCTTGTGGCCGTGTTTGGTCTGATTTAGGTAGTTGCTTGGAATACATGAAAATCTCGACTTCCAAGTTTTTGCTGCCAACATTTTAGTGCTGCAAAGTTGTTTCTTTTTGGCCATCTTCTTCCTTTTAACAGTTGCAATGACAAGTACTACTTGAATGATGCTTTTTCCCACTGAACTATTGGAATAGAAGGCATTAAATATTTGGTGTGGGTGGTAGAGTAAACCGGTTGAGTTATCATGATTGGAAAATAGTTTCTTGATAAGCAAAGAATGGTGACTGATTTTAATTATAACTTTGGTATGTGACCACTAAGAATTTGGCCTTGTTCAATATGCTGGTGGCAAAACTACATTCCACACTTCTAAAAGAAAGGCTCTTCCTGACAAACGTGCCATGCAACTCCAGGCAGGTTTTCAGTCTATAAGAACACCATGCAGACTTGTAAATCTTAACTTTGCAGGTTTGAGCTGACTCGAACAGGTGCCTCCAGAGAAAGCCAAAATGCAGTCCACAAAGCAGACCGAATACTCCTCCAGCAGCCGAGCAAGCTACAGTCGTTCTTCCAGCTCTGAGTCTTCTAGGACCACAGCTCAAAGTATAAAGACCGTGGAGCGTGTTAGTTCCCCATCTTACCAAACTGTCATCAGCACTTCCACTACTTCGACTCAGGATGTTGACCCTCTCATCCAAGTGATTCGCCGAGAAGAAAAAGAACAGATTAAGACACTCAACAACCGTTTTGCTAGCTTCATTAGCAAGGTAATAAATATTTAAAGTCTTTTACAGAGATATGGCTGAAAATAATAATAATAGTAACTTTATTTATGTAGCATCTTTCATACATTAAAATGCAGGTTCAAAAATTGTAAAAATAAATCAATATAGTCATAAAAATCTGAGACAAAATTAAAAAACAAACATTATGTAGAATAAAATGTAATCAAATATTCCAAATTATATAAATGTAATCAACATCAACAGGTATTAAGTAATACTATAATAGGCCAATTAAAAAGTAGGCTTTTAGAAGTGTTTTGAAACTCTCCACAGTACTAAACTGGCATATCTCAGTCAGTAGAGTATTCGAGATTTTTGGTGCATAATAGCAAAAGGCTGCATAATCTGTTCTTATATGCCTTTATGCTTGGCCCTAGGAACATTAAGCAAGCTAGTATTTGTGGATCTAAGCTTGCAATTGGGGATGTAAGGGGATAGACACTCCAAAGTTTACAGAGGAGCGAATCTAGTCAGAGCCTTATATACAATTAAGAGTATTTTAAAATTGATCCTAAAGGACACAGGCAGCTAGGTGTAATGATGCCAAAACTGACATTGAACTTTCTTTTAGAGAAATGGCTACTTTTGGGTGAAAGGATTTTACTGCTTTGAATCCTTTAGGAATGTGCAATTGTTTCTTTCTTCCAATATTATCAGAGCTTTGCTTTCTGATTGTTTTGGTATTTTCTAACAACCCCCCCCCCCCCCCACCTCTCCCCACCTGTCCTTTGATTCCTTCCAGGTTCGTTACCTTGAGCAGCAAAACAAAGTTTTGGAGACCAAGTGGTCTCTCTTGCAGCAGCAGGGAGGTTACACTTCCAACCATGAGGATATGTACAGGGCATACATCAATGCCCTGACCCGACAGCTGGAAACCTTTAACCAAGACAAGTTCCGCTTGGACAGTGAGTTGGAACAGATGCACAAGACGGTGACTAGTCTCAAAATCCAGTAAGTATCAAATACCAAATTATCTTTAAGTGTCTGCTCTCACTACATGAAAGATGTAAACCATGGAATCAAAACAGTTTGCAGCATTGAAAGAGGTCACCCAGCAGTTGTTAGTTGTATCTGCTCATTGATTAAGCAATCCCAATTTCTCTCTTCGCTACCACTGTTTTCCCACTTTTTCTTAAACAGAGAGAAATGCCTCTTATTAAAGTTTTCCACTGATTCATCCAACTCCCTGAAAGGTGTCTCTAGCTACAGTCTTATCTCCTTAAGAGGCAGAATATGATCAGGGATGGACAGCATGGCTTTGTCAAGCATGGTTGTGCTTTATGAGCCTGATTGAATATTTCGAGGATGTAACAAAACACATTGATGACGCTAGAACAGTGGATGTAGTGTATATGGATTTCAGTAAGGCATTTGATAAGGTACCCCATACAAGGCTTATTGAGAAAGTAAGGAGACATGGGATCCAAGGGGACATTGCTTTGTGGATCCAGAACTGGCTTGTCCACAGAAGGCAAAGGGTGCTTGTAGATGGTTCATATTCTGCATGGTGGATGATGACCAATGACAGGGATCTGTTCTAGGACCCCTCCTCTTTGTGATTTTTATAAATGACCTGGATGAAGAAGTGAAAGGGTGAGTTAGTAAGTTTGCTGATGACACCAAGGTTGGAGGCGTTGTGGAAACCAGAGAATTGCTGTTAGAAATTTGGCAGTGGTAACTGCAGTGTGCTGACAGACACAAAAGTGCATCAGATCATTTTAAATTATTGCTTATTCTACTTCTTTATAACACGATTTCGGCTGTGAAATAGTTTCTGGAAGAAAAGGGACACTTCATTCAAAGGGAAATATGAGAATATCCTTCCTGCTTCAGCAATAACATAATATACAGTAGGAATATGAAGGTGAGGTGTAGCAAGAAAAGGTGTTGCACAACGCACAAATGCTTTCAGTATGTACACTCCCTGCTCCCATTGTTCTCTGAAAGAAAGTATCTGTTGTGAATTTTCCACCTCCCTTATGACTGCACCAGGCAGACGAAGTACATCCGGGTTTTATTCAATGTTCTTTTTCACACGTTTCTATATTTAAACTAGGACCCTTTATAAGGGGACAGACAATATTGAGAGAGCTGCTGCATAATGTCCAATGGGCTAGTTGGAGAAAACATGACAGATATTGTGTTCTCAGGGTTCTTGCACAACCAGAGCCCCCTTAACTGATGACTGAGCATTGGTAATAGCTGTTAAAGAAGCATATTAAAAGCTCCTCCATGTTAGCACACATGCAGGTATGTAAAATGGTATAGAAGCTTTTATGAAAATAATTTTTACTAGTTTAAAGGAATGTTACAGTATAATACCCACCAGTGAATATGAAACCTCAGGCACAAGAAATTCTGCAGATGCTGAAAATCCCGAGCAACACACTCAAAATGCTGGAGGAACTCAACAGGTCAGGCAGCATCTGTGGAAAAGAATACAGTGGACGTTTTGAGCCAAAACCCTTCATCAGAAATCCCAAGTATAGCAGGAGACAGTCCCAAATCCTGCCTCAAGTGCTAGTATCACAACAGCTCAAGACACTACTGCAACCAGACTCCATCTTCTCTCTGTATAGATATTATTTCTTATAAGTTGGCAATGAGAAACCAGTCAAACAGCTAATGCTACATCAGCGTTCTGCAAATGCTTGATAGTTTAATAACACTTATGTCATCTCTGACTCTAAATCGTTCTTGACTAGGGCTCCAAAAAGGTCTTGCTTTCCTCATATAATTGCACATTTTTAAGATCTATGGTTTACATTTACATACACTCGATGACCATTTTGTTAAGTACACCTGTACACCTGCTCTTTAATACAACCATCTAATCAGCCAATCGTGTGGCAGCAATTCAATGCATAAAAGCATGTAGACATGGGCAAAGGTTCAGTTGTTGCTCAGGCCAAATATCAGAATGGGGAGGAAATGCGATCTAAGTGGCTTTGGCCGTGGAATGATTGTTGGTGCAGGACGGGGTGGTTTGAATATCTCAGACACTGCTGATCTCTTGGGATTTTGAAATTGAGCAGTCTCTCTAGGGTTTACAGGGAATGGTGCAAAAAACAAAAAATCATCCAGTGTGAAGCAGTTCTGTGGGTGAAGATGTTTTATTAATGAGAGAGGGCAGAGGAGGTTGGCCAGACTGGTTCAAGCTGACAGGAAGGTGACAGTAACTCAATAACTACCCATTACAACAGTGGTGTGCAGAAGAGCACATGACGAGCGGAAGTGGATGAGATACAGCAACAGATGCTCATTCGTACACTCAGTGGCCACTTCATTAGATACAGGACATAACAAATAAAGTGGCTAATGAGTGTATTTCTTCATAACATAGGAGACAATTCAGCACATTGAGTCTGTGTGGCTCACAGAGCGTCCCTGCGACTTCCATTCACATATTTACACCCCTGCAAACTATTCTTCAGCACGTGCACAATAACAGCCCCAGCTATCCTGCTTCCCACATACACAAAGGGTAAAGCACAGTAACCACTGCTTTCAAAACTAATATCCTAGTTAATCAGAGGGTGATCTGATTGTTTGGATTTATTTTGTTATCTATTGTACAGACCTTGTGCTTCTTTTGGCATTCCCATAACTCTGTTAGTTCTTCTGTAATGAAGAAACAGGCAATAGATTAATACTGCTTCAGGATATTATCAACTTTCTCACTGAAATATTCTAAAGATATGTCGCATTTTGCTAATTGTAAAAATTGAAATCATGTATATCCCAAGCTATCTTTTCTTCTATCTCACACTACTGAATCGTGGTAGCTTCAGTTCCCATAGCAAGGCAGAAACTTGTAAAGAAGTGTGTCTCAAGTACATGATTATTATTAGTGTTATGGTATGATTGATGTTAGCACATTTTCCTGGAAGTAAAATTCCTTTCACTTTTTTAAAAGGTATGAAGATGAGATGAATAATCGTGCAGGGATGGAGAATGATTTTGTAACTTTGAAGAAGGTATGTTCTTCAATGATTATTTTCATACAATGAAAAATAATCTTTACACTCCTGTGCTAAAATTGAATATGTCCTTGTTCAGAGGGTCGATGATTCATATCTGACAAAACATCAGCTTGCGGATTCACTCGAAGGACTTATTAGTGAGCTCGACTTCCTGAAACAGGTCTATGAAGAGGTAACATTATAGAGTTTTTACTGGCATTATTTAACAATAAAATAGTGATAATATAACTATATAATAAAAGTTATTCAAACATATATAGGCTTTCTTTGTCAAATCACTAATAATGGTTTCTCCAAAGACATTTCATCCAGCTTTTCTTACCAACTATAGTACACGGCATTCAAAAATATGATTTCTAACATCATAAAATGATGAAAATCTAATATAAAATTATCTGGTGTAACTTTCAATATCTTTGTCAATGCCTCTTTTATAAACCCAGGCTGAGATATTTTCTCCTAAGATCAATCATTGTGATAATGTACAGAATTGCCAATAACAGCTATGTTTGAAATTCCTAGAATGCAACAGTCTGTGCAGTTGCCACACGAAAAATGCAGAGCGCAACAACTGAAACCATATTTCTTTCAAGGGATTTATGACATTATCAAGTGGGTGGAAAACAAGATGGCAGGAATGTTTGTGAAGCTTTTTTAATGTGAAGATTCGCAGGAAGGCTGCTGCCATGTGACTACTCTAACACAGGATGCCTCTATTTGGTGCATTACATGCATGCAGATTGAACAAGACAGGATTGAAGTTGGTTTTTAACTGTAATTTAAAAACAGCACTTGTTTGTGTTTATTTACTTAATTGTACCTGTTATGGAAAATGAAGATTTATGGAAATTCTCAATAACCAATCAAAAACATTTGCTTCAGTTTTCAAATATTTTCCAAACACTTTCACTGAGGCCTTCTTTACATAGCACAGTCTATTTTTCTCTTGCATATTGCTTCCTTTCATGAAATGGATCTGGAATGAATAATGTCCCATAATTTTCCACTTCTTTCTGCTTTCATTCCTGAGGGGATTTTCAACTAGCTCAAGTAAGAGGTCAGCCCCCATGTGTCCTAGGGAATGAGTGTCACCTAGCTTTTTTTTGGAACAGAACGCCTCTCCAGACTTAATCTAATATTGAAAGGTCAGCACTTGCACTGAGGGGGTCAGTGAATAGGCCTAGTGAGGAAACATTGACCCAAATAAATAAATAATGAGATCAGTCCAATTAAATGTAAGGACCCATCTGCTTAGATACATGTTGGCCACAGCGACCAGGCATTATAGTTATTTTGTTTATTTTCAAGTTCCTAATGAATTTATTTTTCTTTCAATGATACCTAAGGAACTCCACGAACTGCATTCACAAATCAAGGATGTTGCTGTCACTGTTGAACTTAATAACTACCGTGAGCTGGACCTTCAGGAGCTTATTGCTAACATGAAGGAGCAATACGAACTGCTGGCATCCAAGGGTCGTAATGAGGTTCAGGCTGTGTACAAATCCAAGGTAAAGAAATATACCTCTTGTAATTTAAGAAGTTAATTGGGAACCAGGTGAATTTATATAGTCTGGAGAGATTAGCCCATCATTCACAAATGAGTGCAGCTGATAGGAAAGAAAGGGATGTATTACGGGCCCCTAGCTGGAAAATGTCCTGTTCCACTGCACTGGGATTAAAATTAGCTTAAAATTTGCAAAGAAAAATAGCTAAATACATCTGGTATGAGGTTAGTGGAGATGATTTCCTAAGCATAATCTCCAACCTTTTCTAACTCCAATTTTGGATGACTGATATCCAAAGATCTTTGTGATGTTACCTGTCATGAGTTTGGCTTTAATCTCCTCAATTATTGTGCTTATTTTATTTTCCAGTGGGTTCATTCTAAACATGTGGACACTATTGATAAGGCTGTTGTATAGTATTTATTTCTAATTGCCTCCTGAGAAGGTGGTGAATACATTGCTGCAGTCCTTGTGAGGATGGTACTTGCATGAGGGGTGTTAGGATTTTGATGCAGGGATCATGAAGGAGCAGTAATGAATTTCCTCGTTAAGAATGGTGTGTGATTGGCAGGCGATGGTGGAGGTGGCATTCCTATGCTCCTGCTCCACTCCTTCATTAATTTGGTAGTTGCTGTTGATTGCAACTCCATGACTGACAGGTCAAATCAACCATCTGATTCCCTCTTGTCTCACATTTTTTCCTTCTCTGATATTGCTTCCATTTCAGTACAATCAACTCTCCCAGTCTGCTGGAAAATATGATGATGAACTGCGTGTGCTCAAGAGTGACATTACAGACACAGTCAGGAGAATCACGAAAGTTAATACTGAAATCGAAACGCTTAAGAACCAGGTAATGACGTCAACACTGATCACTACAAAACATTTTCTGCTCCTTTTCCAATTGATTTTCCTCCCTCTTAATGCCAGACAGGGTAAATACCCTCTGGAACTGCCACCAGTCTATCATTCTTCTTGTTCACCAATAGTACTGAAGTTGTATAAAATCAGTCTCAAATCACTATGTCTGTGTAGTCAACAGGCTTGATCGACAGAGAGATACAAGAGACTGCAGATGCCGGAATCTGAAGCAGCAATCAGTCTGCTGGAAAAACTCATTGGGTTGAGCAGGAGAGAAAGGAATTATCAACATTTCTGACATCTGGCTAAATGCAGAGTTCCAACCCGAAACATAGACAATTTCTTTCTGTCTATAGACACTGATCAATTCATTGTTCCTCCAGCAGATTGATTGTTGATTGACAGGGAATTATCCAATCATTTCCACTCCAGATGGGAATAGCATCAAGCAGTACGTGCAGCCTTTAGCAAACACAAGTCATTCGAGGCCAGCTCTGCCCATTGGTGCACATTGTGTCAAAAGCAGTTTTGTCAACCCCTCTCCCTAAAAGGACATTGTGGCCAGTTTAATTACTGAAGCCCCAGAAGCAAAGCAAGGCAAGGTAATCTGTCCCATAGTGCTACATTAATAACATTCTCTTAAGAACTGGAAAAAGTTTGTTCCCAGAACCTCCAACTTAACTGGCAAAATAAATTCTGGAGGATGATTTTGGACAATTTGAATCTCTGTGATTATACTTATGGTGGGATGTTGAGATCAGTTTCAGGTAAAATCTTGGCCAGGGAAGTAATTCAGTCCTCATTTTAAAGTTGAGTATTCTGCCCAATATTTGTCTATTTAGTAAATTAATTGAATTTCTATGATCTGGGAGTCTTTGGGTTCGATTCACTGGAAAGTTTATATTTTCAGTATGCATTTCTTGAGAGATTGGTGTAGACCTTGCTCTTATCTGGGCTACTTGTGAGCATGCCTATACATAATCCCAGATTCTACCCTGACCCAACAAAGTATTAGAGGAGATCAGCAAGTTAGGTTCCAGATATGGAGGGAAATAAACAGTCGATGTTTCAGGCTAAGACCCTTCATCAGGACTGGAAAGGAAGTGAGCAGAATCTAAAATAGGGAAGTGAGGGGAGGGAGTGTAGTGATAGATAGGACAAGGTGGGTAAGAAACTGGGAGGTGATCGGTAAAGAAGGTGAAAGGCTGAAGAAAAGGATTCTGGTAGGAGATGGCTGTGGACCATGGAAGAATGGGAAGGAGGAGGGGATCCAGAGGGAGGTGATGGGCAGATGAGAAGAGAAGTAGTGAGAGGGTAACTAGAATGGGGAATGGAAAAAGAGAGAAGGAGGGAGGGGAAGCAAAATCACTGGAAGTTGGGGAAAAAGGTGTTCATGCTATCAGGTTGGAAGCTACCCAGACGGAATATGAGATATTTCTCCTCCAACTTGAGTTTGACCTCATCATGATGGTAGAGGGTACCATGGGCAGACATCAGAATGGGAATGGGAAGTCAAATTGAAATGTTAGCCAACAGGAGATCCTGCCTTTTGTGGCGGATGGAGTGAAGGTGCTCAACAAAGCGGTCCTCCAATCTGCATTGGTCTCACCAGGAGCAGCGGATGCAGAAGATGACCGCAACTGACTCACAGTTGAATTGTGGCCTCACCTGCAAATACCATTTGGGGCCCTGAATGGTGGTGAAGGGGGAGGTGTAGGGGCAGGTATGGCATGTGTCATGCTTGCAGGGATAAGTGACAGAAGGGAGATCAGTGGGGAGGGCCAAGTGGACGAGAGTCATGTAGAGAGTGATCCTAAGTGGTAGGATTCTGCTGGAGATGGTGGAGGCTATAGAGAATGATGTGCTGGATACAGAGTGAATCCCTTCCCAAGAAAGGTTTGTCTCATTCTCTCCTCATCAGTGCAACTCAACATCATTGATTCCTTAATTGAGAAAGACGAAGGGTCTCGGCCTGAAACGTCGATAGCGCTTCTCCCTATAGATGCTGCCTAGCCTGCTGTGTTCTACCAGCATTTTGTGTGTGTTATCATTGATTCCTTACTGGTCTAAGCACGGAAGCTGACAAATGCAATACTAAACAGAGATAATGACTAGCAGTCCAACAGTTTCCACGGTAACTCTGATGGCCAACTATCTACAGCCTTTTGTGCTCAAAGAGAAGATCATATGTCATATTTATTGAAGGGCCAAATCATGGACCACAGGAGAGAACAGGCTCATTCTGCCCTTACCAGAAGCCAAAAATTGTACCTATGCTCTGTCCAGCAGAAAAAGCAGAATCTCCTGGTAACCATTCTACTGCCCATTCCCATTCCAATACGTCAGTCCATGGCCTGCTGCAATGAGGCCACACTCAGGTTGGAGAAACAACACCTTATATTCCGTCCTTGGTGAAGAAATTTGAGAATAACTCTGCAGATTCCGCCACTAACAGTTTATGTGAAGCATTTCAATAACAACGGGGGATCAGACATTTGAATCTTTACATTCTGTTTTGAGCAGTAATATCCTATTTGGTCCATTGACCCCAAAGGGTCAATGGACCAAATAGCTAGTGGGGAAGTGTGGGGGGTTTATTTTAAGTCAAAAGGTTTATTAAAATATGATATACTTTGCCTTTTTGGTCAACAAGCTTAACATTTTATGATCAAGAACATTTTTTCTAACATTTGCCTTTTAAAACAACAATCTATTTAGCGGGTTGCGTTAGAAACAGCAATCACTGAAGCCGAAGAACGAGGAGAGCTAAGTTTGAGAAGCATCAAGGCTAAGATTGCTGACAAAGAGAATGAAATATTCAAAGCCAAGCAGGAAGCAGCCAAGAAAGTGCATGAATACCAGGAACTAATGAACGTCAAAATTGCTCTGGATTTTGAAATTCAAACCTACAGGAAAATGCTGGAGGGAGAGGAGACCAGGTACAAGATATTTTGATTCAGTGGGAGGGGTGTGGTTCTGCAAAATCTTGTTGACTAACAATAAGAAAGCTTGTTGAAATTGTTTCCTTGTTAGAAACTATATAACCAACACAGTGTGTTTATAAATAATATATTTATGATTTAGTTTAATGCAGTACAAAGACAAAATGCCTTGCCTTTATACATAGACAACTGACTCACAAAGGAAGTTGCCCAGAAAGACTGACAGTAGCAATAACTATGGCAAGGACATACTGACAGATGCAAAGAAGTATCACAGTGGTGAAATGTCTGGATGCAGTAATGTCGTTAAGCTGGAGAACAGTTGAAATCATTTAAGAATTCTTGTGGGTAACAAGTCAGGGGGTAAAAATGAAACAATTCTTAATCTTGCATAGTAAATGTTTTACATGCATAAAATAAAGGTTTGAACAGATACATAAGATGTAAGAAAAGAAAAGCTGTTATTGGTTTTAATACAAATCGTATTTAATTATCTTTTTAAAAAGTAGAATTTTGAAATAACTGAGGAATAAGAGAGGTGGAGGAACAGGTAGTGTTGAGAAAGCAGGAGTCTGCAGAAGGATTGTAGAGACTAGTAAAATTGGCAAAGAAGTGGCAGATGAAATATAATGTAGAGAAGTGTATGGTCATGCACTTTGGTAGAAGGAATAAAGGCATAGACTATTTTCTAAATGGGGAGTGAATTCATAAATCAGAGGTGCAAGGGGAATTCCCTAAATGTTAACTTGCAGATTGAGTTGATAGTAAGGAAGGCAAATGCAATGTTGGCATTCATTTTGAGAGGACTAGAATATAAAGGGAAGGATGTAATGTTGATGCTTTATAAGGCATTGGGAAGACCACATTTGGAAGATCGTGCACTGTTTTGGGTGCCATTTCTAAGAAAGAATGTGCTGGCATTGGAGAAGGTCCAGGGGAAGTTTACGAAAATTATCCTGAGAATGAAAGGGTTAATGTATGAGAAGCATTTGATGGCTGTCAGCCACTGGAGTTTAGAAGAATGAGGGCTGATCTCATTGAAATCATCTGAATATCAAAAGGCTTAGACAGAGTGGACGTGGAGAGGATGTTTCCAATAGTGGAAGAGTCTATGACCAGAGGGCACAGCCTTGGATTGTAAGAATGCCCCTTTAGAACAGAGATAAGGAGGAATTGCTTCAGTCAGATGGTGGTAAGTTTGTGGAATTCGTTTCCACAGATGGCTATGGAGGCATGTCATTGGGTATATTTAAAGCAGAGGGTGATAGGTTCTTAGTAGGGGTGCCAAAGGTTATGTGGAGATGGCAGGAGAATGAGGTTGAGAGGGAAAATGAATCAGCCATGATCAAATGGCAGAGCAGGTGTGATGGGTTAGTTGGTCTTACGGAATGACTATCCACACAAATAGTTATAATTAAATTTAATTACCAGAAAGGTCATTAAACAGTAATTGTGGACTTCTGGGCCATCAGAAACTCATTTGTATTTCATTCAACAAGTTATTAGATTTTCATGTATTTGTTACAACTGTTTTAATCATTTTAATCTGAAAATAACATTTGGGAAATAGTGACCTCTGTGAAAAAGCAGGAATCACTGGCAGCAACAGAAGGTAGAGTAGTAGACGTAGTGTATATGGATTTCAGCAAGGTATTTGATAAGGTACCCCATGCAAGGCTTATTGAGAAAGTAAGGAGGCATGGGATCCAAGGGGACATTGCTTTGTGGATCCAGAACTGGCTTGCCCACAGAAGGCAAAGAGTGGTTGTAGACAGGTCATATTCTGCATGGAAGTCAGTCACCAGTGTTGTGCCTCCAGGATCTGTTCTGTTCTTACTCTTCATGAGTTTTATAAATGACCTGGACGAGGAAGTGGAGGGATGGGTTAGTAAGTTTGCTGATGATACGAAGGTTGGGGGTGTTGTGGATAGTGTGGAGGGCAGTCAGAGGTTACAGCGGGACATTGATAGGATGCAAAACTGGGCTGAGAAGTGGCAGGTGGAGTTCAACCCAGATAAGTGTGAGGTGGTTCATTTTAGTAGGTCAAATATGATGACAGAATATAGTATTAATGGTAAGACTCTTGGCAGTGTGGAGGATCAGAGGGATCTTGGGGTCCAAGTCCATAGGATATTCAAAGCTGCTGTGCAGGTTGACTCTGTGGTTAAGAAAGCGTACGGTGCATTGGCCTTCATAAATCGTGGGATTGAGTTTAGGAGCCGAGAGGTAATGTTGCAGCTATATAGGACGCTGGTCAGACTCCACTTGGAGTACTGTGCTCAGTTCTGGTCGCCTCACTACAGGAAGGATGTGGAAACCATAGAAAGGGTGCAGAGGAGATTTACAAGGATGTTGCCTGGATTGGGGAGCATGCTTTATGAGAATAGGTTGAATGAACTCGGCCTTTTCTCCTTGGAGCGACGGAGGATGAGAGGTGATCTGATAGAGATAGATAAGATGATGAGAGGTATTGATCATGTGGATAGTCAGAGGCTTTTTCCCAGGGCTGAAATGGCTAGCACAAGAGGGCACAGTTTTAAGGTGCTTGGACATAGGTACAGAGGAGATGTCAGGGGAAAGTTTTTTATGCAGAGAGTGGTGAGTGCGTGGAATGGGTTGCTGGTGATGGTGGTGGAGGCGGATACGATAGGGTCTTTTAAGAGACTCCTGGGCAGGTAAATGGAGCTTAGAAAAATAGAGGGCTATGGGTAACCCTTTGGGCCAAAGGACCCGTATTGTGCTGTAGGTTTTCTATGTTTCTAACTTCTAAATTTCTGCATTTTAGCATGAATGTAGTTATTTTTCTTGCGTAACACAATGAATGTGATAATTTCATTGTCATTTAAATGGCAAAATCAATGCATTTTAATAATGTAACTTCTGATTCTTTATGGAGTTATTTTGTAAATTATTTCAGAAAATGATGGTTGTCCATTTGTTGTGATTGACAGATTTTGGGATTCTTAAGGGATACAGGGATGGCATAGGGTGACAAGTTGAGTAGAGGATGATCTTCTTGAATAGCCAAGCAGGCAGGAGGAACTGTGTTGCCCACTCCTTTTTTATGCTCCTTGTGATTTTGTATTCTACTCTCTTGAACCAGTAGACTGGAGTTCAGAGAAATTATTACTTCTTGTCAAAGATTCTTCTTGCCAAACAGACTTCAAGCATGTTATTTAAATGTGATAAGTTAATGTACTTCAACAACTAGGATACATTGAGAATAACAGTAGAAATGTAAAAGGAGTTTGCAAAGCAGATTATTTGTTGAGCTGAAGTTTAGGACATTCATTTTGGTTGTGGGTCTTCTTTAAGACAATGTTGCTCCTTAAACATGGTTAAGTACAATGTTTTTCAAGCTCTACTGACATCATAAACTTTTGTTTACAGGATTGGTCAGAAACAAAAGGCAATTCTTCATCTTAACACCACACCAATGATATCCGGTAAGTTATTCTGCTTTGTAGTAGAATTCAGCTCATACTCAAGCCAACCCCAGCATAGGATTGAGCCATAAGGAAGAACTCATTCAGTGTCATGAACTCATTGTCCCAAGGCATGACGGTGGCAAGGTAAAGATACAACACACATTTCCCCCTCCTGAGCTCTTTTCCATCATGCTTGGTGGTTACCTGGGATGTAATTAAACTGGATATGATGCAAAAAACATTCATAAAGGTGTTACCAGAACTGGAGGGCTTGATTTATAAGGTGAGACTGGATAATTATTTAAATGGTAAAAGATTGCAGCACGCTGCTGTGCAGCAGGACTTGGGAGCACTTGTGCACGAATCACAAAAGGTTGGTTTGCAGGTGCAGCAGGCAATCAAGAAGGTAAATGGAATGTAGGCCTTCATTGCCAGAGGGATTGAATTTAAGAGCAGGGAGATTATGCTACAACTGTGCGGGGTACTGGTGAGGCCACTCCTGGAGTGCTGTGTGCAGTTCTGGTCTCCTTACTTGAGGAAGGATATACTGGCTTTGGAGGTGGTGCAGAGGAGGTTCACCAGGTTGATTCCAGAGATGAGGGGGTTAGACTATGAGGAGAGATTGAGTCACCTGGGACTGTACTCGCTGGAATTCAGAAGAATGAGAGGAGATCTTATAGAAACGTATAAAATTATGAAAAGGATAGATAAGATAGGGGCAGGAAAGGTGTCTCCATTGGTAGGTGAGACTAAAACTAGGGGACATGGCCTCAAGATTTTGGGGGAGTAGATTTAGGACAGAGATGAGGAGGAACTGCTTTTCCTAGAGAGTGATGAATCTGTGGAATTCTCTGCCCAATGAAGCAGTGGAGGCTACCTCAGTAAATATATTTAAGACAAGGTTGGATATATACTTGCATTGTAGGGAATTAAGGGTTATGGGGAAAAGTCAGGTAGGTGGAGATGAGTCCACGGCCAGATCAGCCATGATCTTATTGAAGGCGAAGCAGGTTCAATGGGCCAGATGGCCTACTCCTGCTCCTATTTCTTATGTTCTTAATGTTCTTCTAAGTTGGAACTTTATTCCCTGTAGCATAGAAGACCAAGGAGTGACCTTCTAGAGTTTCATAAGATCACGAAGGGCATAGATAAGGTGAATGGTCATAGCCTTTAACCCAAGGTAGGGGAGTCTAAAATTCGAGGGCAGAGGTTCAAGGTGAGGGTGATGATTTAAAGGGGATCCAATGGGTGACCTTTTCCACATGGGTGGTGGGTGTATGGAACGAACTGCCAGAGGAAGTGGAGAAAATTACAATGTTTAAAAAACAGACAGGAAACTTTGGAGGGATATGGGCCAAACGTGGAGAAATGGGATCAGCTCAAGTATACAACTTGGTCAACATGAATGGGTTGGGCCAAAGGGCCTGGGTTATGCTGTGTGTCTCTGAACCCTCAGTAGCCCCTGGTGTCTAACCACCGGGGACATGGCTGAGAGTCTGGGAGGCTAACTTATAAGTGTCAGACCAGGCCAAGAAAGTGAAAAGGGAATGCAGTTACACAAGGCAGAAGAGAAATTACACAAAAATTAAGCTTTAATAGCTTTTGATTTCTCTATGAACATGCATGAATTAACTTATTCTCCTTATTTTCCTTTAGACTTTGGAAGTTCTGGTTCATCATATTCCAGAAGTTATTCAACTGAGCACCAGGAAGCCTCAGGGAATATGCAAAATTTCTCCAGTGGTTCAACTGGAAGGAGAGCAGTCATGGTGAAAACAGTTCAGGCTGTTGAAAGAATAACAAATTGAAAAGGGCTTTACAACTAAACAGCTAAAAAGCAAATGGTGACCAGTTTTAAACACAATGTATCAAATAAGAAGTAACAACACACATAGAGAAACTTCCTTTTAATTATAATAATCAAGACAACTCATTCTTCTCTCCATTTCATTAGTGTGAATTACACGTGTGGTCAGTATCTTCCTGGGCTAAAGTTGTTAAAACAATTCCACTGACATTTTTCCTAATGCCATTTCATCCTGCAACTCATCATAGCAATACTGGATATTAATAATCATTGTCAGAAGCAGCAAAATTTAAATATTCAAAAATAATTGACCATCAAATTCTCTGAATAGAATATTAAATCATAAAAAACTTACAGTGATTGTATCAAGGGAAGAATGAAAAGATAATTATATTTTCACTGCTGGACATGGGCTATTCTTTGATTGAAATTCTTATGATTGCTTCTGTCAATTAAATGTAAACACTTGTGCTTCATGTTATATTAAGTTGCAGCTTTGCCTTCATATAATAAACTTGATTGCAATGACAAACTTCTGTTGAATGCATCACAAATATACACAAGAGAAGCATGTGATGCATTCACTAGGGCCACTAGCTATTGTAGAACATCAAAGTCAAGTTTATTGTCATCTGCACAAGTACATGTGTGCACAGGTGTAATGAAAAACTCACTTACAGCAGTGTCAGGAGCACATAAAACTAGAAGCACAACATTCTTCAGAAAATCAGAATCAGAATTTTCATTACTTACTTATATGATGTGAAATTTGTTGTTTTCTGACAGTAGCATAATGCAAAGACATAAAGTTACTACAAATTACAAAAAAATGTTGAGGGTGCTTAGAGAAGATAAATTACAAAAAAAAGGTTATACAAGTAAAAGAAAACACAATTAGAAAAAATTAAGCTGTGAGCTTTTTTCTGACATATTTACTTCAAACTTCCAAGTTCAAAGTAAACTTATTATCAAGATACATGTACTGTATGTCACCATATACAACCCCGAGATTCATTTTCTTGCAGACATTCAGAGTAAATACAAAGAAACACAATAGAATCAATGAAAAACTGCACATAAGATGGACAAACAACCAATATGCAAAAGATATCAAACCATGCAAATGCAAAACGAAAAAAAATTACTGACATAATGGGTCAAATGTGCCATAAATTTCTATGATTCTATATCAAAGAAATCCATACGTTGCTCAGCAGAGCCAAAAACTTTAGGAATCAGGAAATTTGCAGTTGTACCCTTTTCTGAAGCCAATGTACTATACATTTGTTGCCCAAATGAACTGAAGAGGTTTTGTGTTGTCGATATTTGTTTTGAGAATGAAAAAAGAGCTTAAAAGCCATTGGCCTGAACCATAAACTTCTGTGCCTACTGGCAGTAGTGTCCATCACCAGGGACCCCCACCATTCAGGCCATGTTCATTCTGGGACAAAGGAGATGTCTTCCTTTTTTAAAGAAAGGGTCTTCCCTTCGTCCACTATCAACTCTGCCCTCCATCGCATCTCCCGTATTTCATGCACCTCTGCCCTCACCCCATCCCCCCGCCAGCCCACCAGGGATAGAGTCCCTCTGGTCCTCACCTATCACCCTACCAGCCTACAGATCCAACGTATAATCGTCCGTAACTTCTGCCACCTCCTATGGGATCCCACCACCAGCCACATCTTCCCCTCCCCCCCACTCTCGGCTTTCCGCAGGGATCACTCCCTATGCAACTCCCTTGTCCATTCATCCCCCCCATCCCTCCCCACGGACCTCCCTCCGGGCACTCATCCCTGCAAACGGAAAAAGTGCTACACCTGCCCCCACACTTCTTCCCTCACCACCATCCCAGGCCCCAGACAGTCCTTTCAGGTGAGGCACCACTTCACCTGCGAGTCAACTGGGGTGATATACTGTATCCGGTGCTCCCAATGTAGCCATTTATACATTGGGGAGACCCGCCGCAGACTGGGAGACCGTTTCGCCGAACACCGGCACTCTGTCCTCCAGCAGTGGCGGGATCTCCCTGTGGCCACACAATTCAATTCCACAGACCACTCCCACTCCAACATGTCTGTCCATGGCCTCCTCTACCGTCAAGATGAGGCCACACGCAGGTCGATGGAGCAATACCTTATCTCCCGCCTAGGTAGCCTCCTTCCTGCCGGCATGAACATCCAACTCACTGACCTCCGTTGATACCCCTGCCCCCCACCCTTACCCCCATCCCTATCTATTATTTTAGTCTGGTTCTCTTTCTCTCTCTTTTTTTCCCCCCTCACTATAATCTCTCCCCTGGCCCTACCTTTCTTTCTCTTTTATTTCCCATAATTCTCCGCCTTCCCTCTAGCCCATTTCCCTCCAGCCTATCACTTCCCAGCTCCCTACTTTATCCCTCCCCCCACTTCTTAACCCCCCTCAACCATCCCACGTTACTTCACTCCTGATGAAGGGTTTCGGCCTGAAACGTCATTATTACCTCCTCCCATATATGCTGTCTGGCCTGCTGAGTTCTGCCAGCATTTCATGTTTTTTTTGATTATGAATGTATTTAGTTTTCAACTTATAATGACACAGAATGATGCCACTCAATCCATCACGTCTAACAGCTACCATGGAAGCTATCCTATTAACTTCAGCTTCCTTCTCATTATTTCCTCATACTCCTCTCTCTCAGTTCTGTCCATCCATTCCCCTTTCATGTAAGTAGCAATCAATCGAGAGGAACTCATAAATTCAAATCAAACAAATCAGGTGGATGCAAAACAAGTCAAAATCCACTTATTTTTTCCACTGACTAAAAGGAAGCTACAAATAATAGGTTTTAATAAATATTGTCAAAAAAACACAAGAATGTGAGAAGTAGGACCATGAGTGTTATCATACAACTCTTCCATTCAATAAAATTGTGCCTGATCTGATCTTTGCCCCTAATCTGCTTTGCTGCCCAATCCTCAAAATCTTTGAATCCCCTATAACCCTATCTTAGCCTTCAGTGTAGAACTGGGGAGGTGCACCATGGGAACAGATCTCTTAGTCCATCAAGTCTAGGCCAATTATTCCAATCATTAATCCTATCCTAACTTGTTTTATTTTCCCCACAACACTCCCCAGATTCTACAACTAACCTAAAATCTAGGAGCAATTTGCAGTAGCCAACTAACCTATCAGGCTCTATGTCAATAAGACATAAGACAAAGGAGCAGAATTAGGCCATTCAGCCCATCAAATCTGCTCCACCATTTCATCATGGCTGATGTATTTCCCTCTCAACCCCATTCTCCTGTAACCTTCATGCCCGGACTAATCAAGAACCAATCAACCTCTACTTGGCCTCGACAGCCACCTTTGGAACACCAGCAGTCATTGGGAGCTAATCAGAAAAGGCTCCCTTTGCTTCCTGCCAATCAGCCAATGCACTATCCATGAAAGTATCTTTCCTGTAATACCATGGGCCCTTACCTTGTTAAGCAGCCTTAAGTTTGGCACGATGTTAAAGGCCTACAGAAAATCCAAGTACACAACTCTGGGATCCTCCTGCCTGCCTGCCTCGTCTGAACCCTGGGATCCGCCTGCCTGCCTGCCTCGTCTGAACCCTGGGATCCTCCTGCCTGCCTGCCTCATCTGAACCCTGGGATCCTCCTGTCTGCCTGCCTCGTCGGAACTCTGGAATCCAGCCCCGCCTGCATTAACCCTTAAATGTCATGGCATCCCCATCCTGTCCTCCCCCCAGTACTTCAGTGCCTGCGTCCTGCGTTTGGGTCCATCCGGCCCCCGTTCCTGACAGAGCACATGGACCCAGCGGCAAAGGCACTGGAGGCTAGTTCCCATTTCACTAGGTTCTTTCTGCTCTGGATATCTCCCCCCCCCCCCACCCCCCGTTCCGTCCCTGGCCCTCCAGCCCCGCTTTGGTCGCCAGGAAGCTCCCTTAGAGGGGCGGGAGTACTGTCAGGGTCCGGTCCGGTCCAGAATCCGCGTTCCAGGTCTCGATCCGGTCCGAGTGCTCTGGACTCCGGGTCTTACAGCTGTTCCTCCTGGCCCCTTTGAGGCTGTTAAGATCAGCCTGGATCAAGGAGGCACACTTGTGGCCAATTTGGCTGCAGGTGTTTATAAGGGGCCATGGGATGGAGACCCAGTGGGTGGTTGTTTTGTTTTGTTTTGTTTTGTTTCGTTTCGTTTCGTTTCGTTTCGTTTCGTTTCGTTTCGTTTCGTTTCGTATCGTATCGTATCGTATCGTATCGTATCGTATCGTATCGTATCGTATCGTATCGTATCGTATCGTATCCTGCTATGGTTGCTGGACTGTTCTGTACTGTATATGCTCTATCTGGTTGGTCTTGTTCCCCTGCTTCTCTCCTGTGTGCTGGTCTTGCTGTCCTGCCTTATTCTCCTTGCTTGCACTGCCATGCTGTTGGTTGCCTTTCCCAATTTACCAATGTACCCGGTGGATCACTGTAGTTTTGCTGCTTACTCTGGACCCAGCTTCCTACCTGTTGCCTCTGTTGGGCAGATCTGGCCGGACTGCTGCTGCCTGGTGGGGGTTTTGCCCCTTCCTATCTGTTGCCTCTGTCGGGTGGATCTGGCTGGACTGCCGCTGCCCAGCGGGGGTTCTGCCCCTTCCCACTCGTTGCCTCTGTCGGGCAGATCCAGCCGGACTGTCACTGCCCGGCAGGGGTTCTGCCCCTTCCTAACCGTTGCCTCCATCGGGCAGATCCGGCTGGGCTGCTGCTGCCTGGTGGGGGTTCTGCCCCCTCCTACCCGTTGCCTCTGTTGGGTGGGTCCGGCTGGACTGCCGCTGCCCGGCAGGGGTTTTGCCCCTTCCTAACCGTTGAGTCCATCGGGCAGATCCAGCTGGACTGCTGCTGTCTGGTGGGGGTTCTGCCCCCTCCTACCTGTTGCCTCCGTCAGGTGGGTCCAGCTGGACTGCTGCTGCCCGGTGGGGGTTCTACCCCCTCCTACCCATTGCCTCTGTCGGGCGCAACTGGCCAAGGTCTTTGTGTTTTCCACCTGGGAGGCGGCCCTGCCCGGGATCCATGCGGCCTGCCCTAGGGACTCCTACCCTTTCCTCCCCTCGTTTCCCATGGATTGTGCCCCGCACCTGCCCAGGTGTCCGTGACTGGCCCAGGCTTCTGTGTTCCCACCTGGGAGGCGGCCCTGCCCAGGATCCCTGCGGCCCGCCAAGAGGAATCTGCCTGCCTGCCTGCCCTGAACTGCAGGATCTGCCTGCCTGCCTCGTCGGAACTCTGGGATCCAGCCCCGCCTGCATTAACCCTTAAATGCCATGGCATCCCCATCCTGTCCTCCCCCTAGTACTTCAGTGTCTGTGTCCTGCGTTTGGGTCCATCTGGCCTTGTTCCTGACACACAACATCCACAAATTCTCCTTTGTTTATTCTGCTTGTTATTTCCTCAAAGAATTCCAAAAGATTTTTCAGGCAAGATTTTCCCTTGAGGAAACCATGCAGACTATGGTCTATTTTATCATGTGCTTCCAAGTACCCAGAAACCTCATCCTTAATCATTGACTCCAACATCTTCCCAACCACTGAGGTCAGGCTAACTGGCCTATAATTTCCTTTCTCCTGCCTCCCTCCCTTCTTGAAGAGTGGAGTGACATTTGTAGTTTCAGTCTTCCGGAACCATGCCAGATTCTATTGATTCATGAAAGATCATTACTAATGCCTCCACAATCTCTTCAGCTACATCTTTCAGACCCCTGGGGTGTAGTCCATCTGGCCCAGGTGACTTATCGACCTTCAGACCTTTCAGCTTCGCAAGCATCTTCTCCCTAGTAAAAGTAACTGCATTCACTTCTGCCCCCTGACACTCTTGAACTTCCAGCATATTGCTAGTGTCTTCCACAGTGAAGAAGATGCAAAATACTTATTCATTTCATCTGACGAAGGGTCTTGGCCCGAAACGTCGGCAGTGCTTCTCATTATAGATGCTGCCTGGCCTGCTTCGTTCCACCAGCATTTTGTGTGTGTTGTTGTTTGAATTTCCAGCATCTGCAGATTTCCTCGTGTTTATTCATTTCATCTGCCATTTCCTTGTCCCCCTATGCTACCTCTCCAGCAACATTTTTCAGTGGTTTAATATTTATTCTCACCTCACTTTTACTCTTTATATATCTGAAAAAACATTTTGTATTATTTTTGATATTATTGGATAGCTTACCTTTGTTTATCATCTTTTCTCTCCTTATGGCTTTTTTTAGTTGCCTTCTGTTGGTTTTTAAAAGTTTCCCAATCCTCTAACTTCCCACTAATATTTGCTCTATTATATGCTCTGCCTTTAGCTTTCATGTTGGCTCTGACTTCTCTTGTTAGCCATGGTTGTCAACCTGCCTTTAGAATACCTCTTCTTTGGGCTGTATCTATCCTGTCCCTTCCAAATTTCTCCCAGAAACTTCAGCCGTTGCTGTTTTGTCATCAGCCCTGCAAGCGTCCCCTTCCAATTAACTTTGGCCAACTCCTCGCTCGTGCTTCTGCAATTCCCTTTATTTGCAGTGTGATACTGATACATCTGACTTTAGCTTCTCCCTCTCAATTTTCAAGGTGATTTCTATCATATTATGATCACTGGCCTTAAGCTCCCTTATCAAATCAGGTTCATTACACAACACCCAATCCAGAATAGCTGATCCCCTGTCGGCTCAACCACGAGCTGCTCTAAAAAGCCATCCTATAGGCGTTCTACAAATTACCCCCTTGGGATCCAGTACCAACCTGATTTTCCCAATCTACCTGCATATTGAAATCCATGCATTTTCTGCCTCCCGTTGTAATTTGTAGCCCACATCCTGGCTACTGTTTGGAAACCTGTATTAAACTCCAAGCAGGATCTTTTTATCCTTGCAGTTTCTTAACTCTACCCACAAGGATTCTACATTTTCTGATCCTATGTCACATCTTTCTGAAGATTTGATTTCACTTTTCACGAAGAGCCACTCCACGCTCTCTGCCTCCATACCTATCTGTCCATTCGATACAATGTGTATCCTTGAATGTTAAGTTCATTGCTATAATCTTCTTTCAGCTGCCACTCAGCGATGCCCACAATGTCATACCTGCCAATCTGTAACTGCACTACAAAATCATCAACTTTTTTCTGTGCACTGCATGCATTCAAATATAACATCTTCAGTCCTGTATTTGTCACCCTTTTCAATTTTGCTCCATTGTTACACTCCAACTCATTCCACTGACTGCGATTTTGCCCTATCATCTGCTTGTTCTTTCTGACAGTCTCACTACACTCTGCCTCTGCTCGTATACCAACAGCCCCCATGCTCAGCACTATCACTCCAGTTCCCTTACCCCTGCCCAATTAGTTTTAAAAATCACCAATAGCTCTGGCAAACCTGCCTTTAAGGATATTGGTCCCCATTTGGTTCAAGTGTAACGTGTTCCTTTTATACAGGTCATACTTTCCCCAGAAGAGATCTCAATGATCCAGAAAATTGAAACCATGCCCCCTGCACCGGTTCCTCAGCCATGCATTCATCTTCCAAATTATCCAATTCTTGCCCTCACTGGGGCGTGGCACTGGCAGCAATGCAGAGATTACCACCCTTGAGGTCCTGCTTTTCAGCTTTCTAGCTAGCTCGCTATATTCTGTCTTGAGAACCTCTTCATTTTTCCTTCCAATGTCAATAGTGCCAATATGTACCAAGACCTCTGGCTGCTCACACTTCCCATTTGACCCAATATGATAGATCCCTGACCCTGGCATCTGGGAGGCAATTTACCATTTGGGTGTCTCTACTGCATCCACAGAACCTTGTAGCTACTATCACAACCATGGACTCTGCTGTAGGGTCTATGCGCCCCCGCAGGCAGCCACAGCAAATTTTGCAATGGCACTCATGAATATGCACGTGTCAATTAATTACTATTTTATTATAGTGGTACTTAACTCCCTTTTTGTTGTAGTTTGGTTGAGACTTGAGCAAAGCACAGCAACGTTATACTGCCTGCTTACATTTGGCCTTGCCTGAGAAAGTGGACTATCGATTCGATTGACTCTGGAGACTAGCGCTACTCGTTTTATATTTAGATATTCCTTTCAGCCTCGGAGTTAGTATATCATTTTCCATTTGGGAGTTCTAGTTAACGGCCCTGTTTGGCCCAGCATTTATTGTTTTCTTTCCCTTTAAAATCCTGCTCGCATTAAAGTCTGTGAACTATCAACTCGCTTTAGTGTCTCTTTCTCTGCACTTGGGCCATATCCAAACGTTTTGATACCTACTCCTTTAACTATGGAATACCCAATCACCACTGCAGCCCTCTTCTCCCCCCTTCCCTTCTGAGCCACAGCGCCAGAGTCAGTTTCAGAGACCTGGTCCCCACCCCTCTGGTACGTCTATGACCGTGGGAGGAAACCAGACCACACAGCTGAAACGTGCATCATCACACAGAGAATGGGCAACCTCTACATAAATACTACCAGAGAAATAGGTAAAAGTTTCCTTCTGTTTACCCCACCTATAATTTTAGTTGTACATATGTCCCTCAGCCACCTCTGCTCCAAGAAAAATAAGCCCAATCTATCCAATCTCTCTTTATAACTAAAATGCTTCATTCCAGGCAGCATCCTGGTGATTCTTCTCTGCAATCACATCCTTACTATAGTGTGGTGACCAGATCTGCACATACCGCTTGAGCTGTTTTCTAACCAATGTTTTATTAAGTTTTACAAAAACTACATTTGCTTTTACATACAGTGGCTCCTTTATTAGGTACACCTGCCTGTTAACGTAAATATCCAATCAGCCAATCACGTGGCAGCAACTCAATGCATAAAACCATGTAGATATGGCCAAGCGCTTCAGTTGTTGTTCAGACCAAATATCAGAATGGTGAAGAAATGTGATCTAAGTGACTTGGACTGTGGAATGTTTGTTGGTGCCAGACAGGATGGTTTGAGATTTCAGAAACTGATGATCTCCCAGGATTTTCATGAATGACAATCTCTAGAGTTTACAGAGAATGGTGTAAAAACACAAAAGCATCCAGTGAATGGGCAAAATTATCTTGTTAATGAGAGAGGTCAGAGGAGAATTGTTTAAGCTGACAGAAAGGCAACAGTAACTGAAAGAAACATATGTTATAACAATGGAGTGCAGAAGAGCATCTCAGAATGCACAACACTTTGAACTGAAGTGGATGGGCTACAGCAGCAGATGACCACGAACGTACACTTGGTGGCCACTCTATTAGGTACAGGAGGTAGCCAATAAAGTGGCCACTAAAAGTACAAGCCCTTTATGGCTGTAGCAGGACTTCTCTACATCCTTCTGTACGTCTTCAATCTAGATCAAATCCCAAATTTTCTTTTAATTACTTATGGTACCTGGCTGCCTGCTAGTAACTGTGATTCATCTCCAAGGACACGCAATTCTCATTATACTGATGAAGTCTGTAGTCTTGCTCCATTTAAGCAATATTCTGGTTTTCTGCTCTTCCTGACTCACATTTCTCTACATTATACTCAGTCAGACAAATTTTTACTAACTTACCCTTTTGTACTCTGCTCACAACTGGTTATCTCACTCATCTTTATATCATCAGCAAATTTGGTTATCGTCTACTTGGTTATCTGTATCTACTGACTTAAATTTTAAATTGTTGAAGTTCCAGCATTGATTTTTATGGCACCCCACTCTTTCGTCAACCTGAACATAACCTAGTTATCCTTACTCTCTTTTCCTTGTGATTTTGTCAATCCTTTATTGCCCCCAGTTAGCCCGGAACATCATTTCCCTCCATGGATGCAACCTGATCTGCTGAGCTCCTCCAGCATTTTCTATGTGCTACACCTGTTCCTGTCTGAATGAGAAGCCTTTAATTGTTGGAGAGAGATGCTTTGAGGTTTCTCTAAATGTAATTCAACACCAAAATCTTTTAAATATTATCAAAAGCATTTTCAATACAAGTCACATCTTCTTCCACGAGGCCTATGGAAGTTCAGTTAATGATTATTCAAGACAAAGGTCAATTCATTTTTGGATGTTAAAGGAATCTAGGATTACAGTGCAGAGATTTGGTACAGAGGTATATGATTGATCATCATGTTACTGAGTCATGGAACAACTGTGAGAAACTAAAGAACCCACTCCCACTCTTACATTCTAATCAAACTACTACCACATTCCATGTATTTTTCTTGAGGAGAGGGAACCAGGTAGCTTTGTTTTCTATGAATTGTAATCTGAGAATGATATTGATGTTCATGGGCGTTTACAAGGACTTTAACTTTATTTCTTCAAGTAAACTAAGAACACTCAAACCCTTTATTGTTTGGTTTCTAACATAATGACCGCCATATAAAGGACATTCCAGGAATCACTGAATAAAAGAAATATATGTATATACTAATTATTAAGTGAAAAATCAGAAATTGTGACGCATGGCAAAGGTGAATTACAATCTAAAATGGGAGCTGAAAAAAAGAGGAAAAAAACAATTTTGCTCTGCATGATTTTCGGTTCAAGAAATGCGGTAAATAAAAAATTAACAAGTTTTGATTGAAGAAAAGATATTTTTCATGTTTGATTGAAAATGATGTGAGCAATAAGGAGACAAAGAATCATGAATCAGATCCATTTGAAAGCAGTCTTGTTTATTTCTTATTTTAAAGCAACCAACAATTCAAGTGATAACATATTGAAGTTTATTCTAAAACCTACCTCTGCATATTTGCATCTTGTTGTCAATCTCTCAGAACCAAAGTGACAGCAAGTCAAGCATTTACTGAATCATTCACATTTTAACACCATAATATGCCGCTTCTTAGTTATTTAAAATTTCATCCAATACATTGTTTCTGAAACTACACTGCATAATTCATGTGAATCTATTGGTTTGCGTGGCCTGTGTTTATCTAATAGATTGATCAGTGATGAAGAATATCAGCAGATTGGACCAGTTACTCCCTAACAGAGATCTCAAGACATATGCAAGGGATTTTATAGTGCCAGCATTTAAGAAATAAACAATTCTCCAAATATGCAAAGCTAGAATTAGCAGAACTGAACTCTCAAATAAAAATGGCAAATGAACAAGAGAAGGTAATAAAATTGTTTAGTTGCTCAAGACTCATAATTCATTATTGCAAAGTACTTATTGTTGATGAAACTGTAACACCATCCAACTGCTCCACTGTTTTCACCAGTACGTTCCTGGAGGGCTCAATTCGATGTCCTGAGATGCGAGAAGTTTCCATTGCACCCATACCACTCTGATAAGCGGAGCTGTTATACTGACCTATATTTTAAAAATTCAAATTTAATACTTATGATTCATGAAAATTATTCAATATCCTTCATAAACTTGGAAGAGCACTTTGTAAACTGCAAAGAACTTATCCAAAACAGTATGGGAAGAAATGGCTTCTTCAGCCACCGCTGAACAGTTGTTGATCTTGTCATTCAAGTATAACTGCATTAATAATAGGGTAGCACAGTGGTCTAGCAGTTAGCACAATCACTTGACAGTGCCAGTGATCACTGATCTGGGTTCAATTCCCATTGCTGTAAAGAGTTTGCACGTTCTCTCTGTGATGCCAATGGCTTTCCATCCGGTACTCTGGATTTCTCCCAATCACTCCAAACACATTTCATTTAGAATTAGTAAGTTTTTGGCATGGTACATTGGCACCAGAAGCGTGGCAAAACCTGTGCCCTCAGCACAATCCTTACTGATGTGATTTGACACAAACAATGCATTTCTCTCTCTGTTTTGATGCATATGTGACAAGTACACCTGATTTTTAAGATTCAAAGGTTTACATTATATTTCCCTTCAAGGGTGCTGAATTATAACTTTAGACTCCTGTGTATACATAATTTTTATTTCTTTAATAATAATTGTGATGAAAGAAGCTAGACAATACTGAACTGAACCAGAAACCTCTGAAAAATAGAACATAATGAGTTCAAGGTTGAAAAAACATCAATCAGTATTCAGAACTGATTGAAAGGTGAAAATGTGAAAAGCCAGCCTTTTTTTCTCATTACAACTGATGAGTGATCAAAGTCCTTCCAAAAATTGCCATTTTTCATATTGAGGTTTGTGTATAAAAGACATTTTAAACACAATTGTGATATTGTGATATCACAATTGTGATATTTGTGATGTCACAATTTTTTGTGAATATTCACAAATATTTGTGAATTGTAAATATTGTGATATTTATTGTGATAAAAGAAATTTGTTGTGTATTGGTTAATTTCATGTTGCTTAACTATGTAAAATTGAGTAGAATTCCAAGAGCAGGCAGAAAGTTAATCTAAACGGGTTAACCACTTCAGTGAACAGATTATGCCAATGAAGTATAACAACTGGCAAGAGAGACACCAGAGACATAACTAACAGTAGTTTATACTTGATTAAGATTCACTTCTGAATTCACTGGTTTGCTGCATTGAGCTCAAAATTACTGGTCTTCTTCCACCACCAATTCCCATCTCACTCCCCCCTCTGAAAAAACCAGACGTACCGCTACTCGCACTGCTGCTATAATCCCCATAATTTCCTGTAAAAGGGAGAGGAAAGAAAAAGGACACTTTAGAATATGGATCCTGAAATTTAGAAAACAATTGCAATGACAACATCAAGCAGGTCACAATTTTAACAAAGTAAAACAGCCCCAAGTGCTTCACTTAAATTTTAGTAAGCAAATGCTTGACTCTAAGATTTTATGTATATGGATATATCAAAGCATTTTGAAAATCGTAAATTTTAAAGGAGGAGAGAGAAAAAAGGTGGAAATGAAATTTTGAGAAAGAAATCACTGAAATGTAGGAACTACTTATCTCTAAGTGTCATTCCATCAGTCATGGCACAGAGTGTGCAGAGTAGGTTACAGGGGTAGGGAAGGTCATTGTTATGGAAAGATTTGAAGACTCAGATCTTAAAACTGAGGTACAGGTATGCATCGCTTCATGTCCAAGATACGTTCTGTGAAATCAGACTGATTCAAGCTGACAGGAAGACGACAGTACTACGTGTCACAACAGTGGTGTGCAGAAGAGCATCTCAAAGCACATAATCGTTACACCTTGAAGTGGATGGGCTACAGCAACAGAAAACCATGAGCCTACATTCAGTGGCCATTTTATTGGGTACAGCAGGTACCTAATAAAAGTGGCCACTAAGACTATGGTAGCTTTAATTGAAAATAAACTTATTGCAAGAATCGTTAGAGACTTTCATGTGTTTCTAAAATGACTTCTACCGTGAACTGTAGTTTTTCCTCCACCATAGTCAAAGGAGTTTTAGCCATAGTTCATCTATTTCCCACATCTCTGCTCTCCATCCCTCACGTCTCAGACAGAGCAAGGACAGAGATCGTCCAGTCATTATCTTCCACCTCACCAGCTCTGTGTTTAATAGCTCATCCTTTACAATTTGCACCAGCTTGCACAATATTCCACAACTGGATACATCTTCCCCTTCACTGCCTTTCATCGTGTAAAAGAGACTGCTCCCTTTGTGATTCCCTGGGCAACTGTCTTCTATCCCAATGGCACTGCATGTTTTGTGAAATTACAGGAGATGTTACACCTGTCCTTTCATCTCTTTCCTTCCCAGTCTCTGGGGGTGCAAACAGCCCTTCTAGTTGGAGCAACAACTCATTTGCACTTCTTCCAATCTAGTGTCTTGCACTCAGTGTTCACAATGTGGTTTCCTCCACCAGATGCAGACTGAGTGACAACATTGCAGAGCACCAGGAGTGACCAAAGCCTCCTTCTGTTGCCTATTTAACTCTCCATCCAGCTCCCACTCTGTCTGTGGCTTCCTATAAGGGGGACCAACATGAGCTTTGCAACTCATTTTCTGTCTGGGCCATGTTGCTGCCTTCTCGACTTGATATTGAGTACTGCAACATAAGGGAACTTCCTCTATTTGCCCATTGATTTACCTCACTTTAAAAGTAAGCCTGGCCGACTGGACACGTCAGACAGCCTGACATTGCACACCTTGTCATGCTCCTCTGTTTCTATTCTCACTCTCTAACTGCCCCGATTAATCCATCGACTGGTTGACGCCAATAACATCTCCATAGCAATCTTGGCTTCCCCCATCTGAGATACTCCCTTGGTCCTATTGACCTGTCCCCCACCTTCCTGGCAACTTAAAGCTCTTACTTTCTTTCTTTCTCAATCCTGATGAAGGACTTTTGACCTGAAACATTTGACTCTATTTCTCTTTCCTTGGATGCTACCTGGCCTGCTGAGTATTTCCAGTGCATTTTTAAAATTTCATATTTGTAGCATCTGCATTTTTTTCACAGTATCAGGGGAATCCGATGCTTGGTTTTTGGATGTTATCACTGAGATCATGATCATAGGTGAGAAATAGCCTCTGCAGACTTTGAATTATAGGAAATAAGCTGCCTACCAAATGAGAGCAGGGAAGGGCAATTCAAAGTTGAAGCATTGTTCAAGTTCAAGGTTATTGTCATTCAATCGTACGCATGTACACCGCCAAGCCAAACAATACTCCTCCAGACCACAGTGCACAGCATGGTATGTATAGCTCTCACACATCACATAAAGTAATATAGCCACAAATAAATTAACAAATAGTAAGGGTGCATTGACAACACAAGTTAAAAAGTAAACAGCGTAACACTACTGGGGCTTCGTACGTGATGAGACCTGAGAGGTGGCAGGGAATTCATTTGTCTTATGGCCTGGGATAAGAAGCTGTTTCCTATCATTGGACAATGATTAAACAAGCAATGGTATCTTTTGTTGCAAACAGGTAAAGAAACGACAAAGAGGTGTTGCTGACCATGGTCACAATCGTATGGGGTGCCAGGGTGTCATTCAAGCCCCAATTTAGGACACAACAGGACACTTGAGGACTGAAGGCAACAGAAACATGTAAAAGAGAGTGTTGATTTATAAGAAGCAACTATCAAATGTGAGCCTTTTTGGGGAAGAGTAATTACAGAGCACGTGAAAGGGAGAAGACAGCAACAGAGGACAGTGAACCATTCATGATATCAATTCCTAAGGGGATCAGGAAAGTCATTTGGAAAACATTCATAAGAATCATAATTACAGAAATAAGTACCACTGCTCTGAAAATATACAACGGAATAATTTGTAAACAGAACAATGACATATCAAGACTTGGAGAAGAAGGAAGAATATTTCCAGAATATTCCATTTTTCATTTTGCGGTTTGTGTTTCGGTCAGCAGTTAAAATTTTAAGCAAGGATTATAAATTCCCTTACCTTGCTGTGAAACTTGTTGTACGCTGAGGGTTTTGACGCCTTCTACCATCCTGTTGATAAAAGAAACACTCGTGTAACAACAGCCATTTCTAGGATGTTCAGAAATATATTTTCTTCAGGTTACCAAAGGTTTCCTTCTGAAAGGAGCAATGACCTGCATGGGTGAAGTTGATGGGCACATTTACCCTATCGAGCCTTGCCGAGTAAGTCCGAGTGCTGCTGGTGAACAGCAGTAGCCTCGTCACTGTGCTTATGGAGCTATTCGTCAGCCTGCTTATATTGTACAGTGCTTCATCCACTGCAGCATCAAGGGAGATTTTACCTAACGGTGACTGAATCACTGACTGGATGTTCATTCGGACAGTGAGTTTGATGTACTTCTGGGGTCAGATGAAAACCAGCCTTTAAACAAAAGTAAGTGCCACTCCCTGGACCAAATGTCCACTAAAGACAAAGACTCTAGTAATGAAGAGTGCAATAAAGAGCCTGTACAGATTGTACTCTGCAAGTATACAGGACTGTGGCATAAAGCCAGTGTGGTATCTGGAACTTGGAAAAGACCAAAGCCCTACCTGGTTTCCTCTTGCGCCAGTAGTTTACTGTAGGTGTTAATTTCAATATCCAGAGCCAACTTGACATTTATCAGCTCATCGATTTCACGAGATTGCTTAGTAATCTCCTGGTTTGCTTTCCTGATGGCTTCTTGCAGATCCGCGATAGACTTTCTACTATCTTTGAGAGACAACTCGCCGCGTTCCTCTGCTTCAGCGATCATACCTTCTAATTTCATACGCTGAGACACAGAGAGGTTAATGTGGACACTTTTGCAGATTATAACATGAAGCCCTGCCAACATCCCCCCACCCTGCTATTGCTACAAATTCGAAAGGGCCATACTGAGAGTAGAGTATTGCAGATTGGTTCAGAAATAGTCGAGTTCTCAAGCATTACACTGGAAGGAACCAGCTGGGTTGTTATTACTGAAAGTTTCCCAGTGTATGATTTAGCTCAGATTGACCATCTGTCTCTTGGTCATTTGCTTTGGGCTGGGAAGAGAAAAGTGCAGATGCAAGAGCTGGCAGATGCTGCAGTCTGGAGTAAGAAGATAGCAGAACTACTGTAGAAGATCAGCAGGTGAAGAAGCATCTGTGAAGGCAAAAAGAATTATTGACAATTCGGGTCGGGAGGTTGCATTAGGACTCGGGGCTTGAGAGGAAAGACAGTTTACGGCAGTTGTAAAGGCTGCAAGCAAGATCTCTTGTGTACTTTCACCTCCTGACTTACCTGCTGTTTTAAATACTCGATATCCTGAGTCAGCTTACGGATGCGACCCTGCAGATCGCTACACTCCGATTTGATCACTCGTAAGTCATCTCCTTTACCTGCAGGCATTGAATTGAGTTCCATCATCTGCAAGGAGACACCGGTAGTCGTTAGTAAGGGGTTCTCCTCCCAGCACAGAGGTCAGAGCTATCAATGCACCTCTACGTGGGGCTGGAGCTGGATCTCACCTTAGTCTGTTTCCATCTATTAGCATTTTCACGGCATTTATCTACCATAGATTGGTATTGGTTTCTGACTTCATTGATGATCTGGTCTGTATCCAGTACGCAGCCAGTGTCCACCTGCACGCTGACAGAAGTGTTCTGAATCTGTGTTTCCAGCTCACGGATTTCCTGAAGATGGGCAAAGCAAAGCTAATGTAAGGAGACTGGACTGAACAGCAAAAGGACCAGAAGGCTCTTGCACCGCGCAGCATATTTACCTCTTGGAAGATTGTCTTCAGGAATTCGATTTCATCAGTCAGGCTTTCTAGTTTTGCTTCCAATTCCACCTTGTTCATGTAGGATTCATCGACATCCTGGAGAGAGTAGGGTACAAGGTTTGTAAATCTCTTGAAGAGTTCCAACTGAAATGGTGCTACAGAGAGCTAGACAGTAAGTAGTGCTCACCTTCTTGACCATGACAAACTCGTTTTCCATTTCAGTCCTCTTGTTAATTTCATCTTCGTATCTGAAATGAACCACGGACATTACTGGCAATCCCTTGGAAATCAACCTTTCTGTCCCGTTTCTTCCACAGGGCCATGCTGGCTGTCGGAACTCCTTGCTCCCTGACGCTTAGCCATGATTTCCTCACACTCCTATTTATCCCCGTGTGTGCACCGCTCTTCCAGACATTTGATTCCGCAAGACACAGCATCCTGCTACGCGAGACACGTCGACCGTGCAGCGCCTCGACGGAATGAAACAACATTCGCTGCCGCCCCTGAACTGACGACTATTTCGGTGACTCCCTGAGCTTTGAGTGACACCTCTCTATCCAGACCTCAGCCTTAACAGAGCTCTCCCCGACGAGCACTTGCCCGACCCAGCTTCCAGACCTCCACTAGCTGTTGTTAGGTAACAATGAAACCCAGTGATTGTAACCGGGAATTGCACGATTTGCCCGATTCCGCTCATTTTTTTCTCTGGACCAGTGAACAGATACGGGACGAGAACAGACGAGCTGGGAAATATTGATGAGAGACAGCACACTTACTTGCCCTTAAAGTCCTCAACTAGACCTTGCATCTGAACAAGATCCGCTTCGAACTTCAGCTTCTCCTGCCCAAGAGTGTCCAGTTGCCTCTTGAGGTTGTCAATGTAAGCTTGGAACATGTTATCGATGTTGGAGGTGGACGATCCCTGCTTCTTCAGGAGCTCCAGTTTGATCTTCAGCTGAGTATTCTGCTTTTCAAGAACGCGGACCTGCGGGTAACGAATGAACACACGCTTAGATTTGCATTGAGCTGGTAAGGAAGTGAAAAGAGACATTTGCACGATGCTGCCAAGACAGGCGCAGCAGCGGGTTACAGACACGAGCAGTCGGCAGAGCTGGATAAGGTACCTGGTTTATGAAACTTGCGAACTGGTTGTTGAGCGTCGTGAGCTCCTTCGTTTCCTGCATCCGAACTTGTTGCAGATGGGTGTCATTTTGTGGCAGTGGGGCGCTTAGATCAAGGGCCGGCATCATCGAACCAGAGCCGTAAGCTGAACCAGAGCCGTAAGCTGAACCAGAGCCGAAAGCTGAACCAGAGCCGTAAGCTGAACCAAGCCCCATCGCTGAGCTGGAAATCAGACGTCTTGTCATTCCCACTCCTCCTCCTCCAAATGATCCTACCCTTCCTGAAATCATACTCATGGCCTTTCTGCCACCAGCTCTTCGCAAGGAACCGCTGCCACCACCAAAACTACTCCGGATCGATGAGGTGTTTCCACCCTGTACGGTCCGTTTGATGGTCGTTTGGCTGCTGTATCCGCTGCTCATGGTGGAATTCGAGATTTCTGCTCTCGTTACGAGTTTGCTGGAGCGATCAGTCCCGAACTGAACTTCTGGCGCAGGTGAGAGTGGCTTTGAGCTGCTTTTATGAGCAGTGCGGATCTGGGCTTGGTCGGGGTGTCAGATGACAGAAAGGGGAATGGTAATATCGAGTTAGAGGAGGGGCTCGGCACGCCCTCTCTGCTATGGGTTCCAACCTGTCCGCTTGCGCAGGGTAACCGCTCTGGATGCCTCGGGCCAAACTGGCGTCAGCAAGAATGAGTGAGGCCGGGAAGCAAGAGCGCCCTCGTGGTGTTCTTAAGCTACGTCGATCAAGAGCGGAGGAACGACCATTGAGTGTCAGTTTGACCGCCCAACCCACCTGACCCACGGTGGTTGAGATCCATTGTACAGATAGGTGGTAGATTCAAAGTAGCTCGATCAATTCAAGGGACACTGGGACATTTTGAAAGCAGCTCCCGGTTTCCGGGCATTTTACTTGCCCTCCGAATTCCCATACCAACCTGACTGTTCCGGATGTCCTGGGCATCCTGGATTGCTAAAATCAGGCTGGAGGAACAACACCTCATATTCCCTTTGGGTAGTTTAAAACGATAAGACCATGAGATAGAGGAGCCGAATTAGGGAATTTGGCCCATTGAGTCTGCTCCTCCATTTCATCATGGCTGATCCGGTTTTCCTCTCAGCCCCAGTCTCCTGCCCATCTGCCACCAAATCCCTTCATGCCTTGACTAATCAAGGATTTATCAACCTCTGCTGTAAACATACATAAACTATTGGCCTCCACTTACTGCCTGTGGGAAAGAATTCCACAGATTCTCCACTCCCTGGCTAAATAAATTCCTCCCCATTTCCATTCTAAAAGGATGCCCCTCTATTCTGAGGCTGTGTCCTCTGGTCTTAGACTCTCCCACTATAGGAAGCATCCTCTCCACATCCACTCTATCAAGGCCTTTCACCATTTGATTGGTTTCAATTAGGTCGCCCCTCATTCTTCTGAATTCTAATTTGAGCCATCAAACACTCTTCATATGAGAAAAAATTCAATCCTGCAATCATTTTCGTGAACCTCCTTTGAACCCTCTCCAGTTTCAGCACATCCTTTATAAGATTAGGGGTCCGAACCTGCTCACAATACTCCAAGTGAGGCCTCACCAGTGCTTTATCAAGTCTCAACATTACATCCTTGCTTTTATATTCTAGTCCTCTTGAAATTAATGCTAACATTGCATTTGCCTTCCTCACCACCGACTCAACCTGCAAATTAACCTTTAGGGAATCCTGCACAAGGACTCCCAAGTCCCTTTGCACCTCGGATTTTTGTATTTTCTCTCTATTTAGAAAATAGTCGACCCTTTCATTTCTTCTACCAACATACATAGCCACATACTTCCTGACACTGTATTCCATTTGCCATTTCTTTGCCCATTCTCCTAAACTGTATGTCCTTCTGTAGCCTCTCTACTTCCTCAAAACTACCAGCCCCTCCACCTTTCTTTGTATTGTCTGTAAACTTTGCAACAAAGCAATCAATTCCATCAACAAATCATTGACATAATGTAAAAAGAATTGGTCCCAACACAGACCCTTGTAAAACACCACTAGTCACTGGCGTCCAACAAGGAAAGACTCCTTTTATTCTTACTCTTTACCTCCTGCCAATCAACCACTGCTTTATTCATACTAGAATCTTTCCTGTAATACCATGGGCTCGTAGCTTGTTAAGCAGCCTCATGTGTGGCACCTTATCAAAGGCCTTCTGAAAATCCAAGTGCACAACATTAACCAATTCTCCATTATCTATCCTGTTTGTTATAACTTCAAAGGATTCCAACAGATTTGCCACGCAAGATTTTCCCTTGAGCAAACCATGCTGATTACAGCCTATTTTATTCTGTGCCTCCAAGTATCCTGAGACCTCATCTTTAATAATCGACCCCAGTATCTTCCCAACCACTGGGGTCAGACGAACTGGCCTATATTTTCCTTTCTTCTGCCTCTCTCCCTTGCTGAAGAGTGGAGTGACATTTACAATTTCCCAGTCTTCTGGAACCATTCCAGAATCTAGTGATTCTTGAAAGATAACTACTAGTGCTTCCACGATCTCTTCAGCCACCTCTTTCAGAACTCTGGCGTGTACACCATCTGGTCCAGGTGACTTCAGACCTTTCAGCTTCCCGAGAACCTTCTCTCTAGTTATGGTAACTTTACACATTTCATGCTCCCTGACACCTGGAACTTACACCATACTGCCCTCCCCACCTCCCTTGTTTCACCTTTACCTCCTGTCAGATCCCACCATCTGCAACCCTCTGTCACGTCCACAAATCTCCTCCCAGTCTCTGTCACTATAGGGTCACAATTCTACAGTATCATGGCTGCCTGATCTTGGCCTCAACTCCACTTTCTCATCCTCTTCCCATACCCCAAGTTTGACTGAGTCAGTGGATGCTGGAGCTGGTCTGCACCTCACATTCATCTCTTGTACAGTGTCTACATACCATGCAGCTCACTAGTCTTGGCAGTCCCACTCTTGTAGCTGTTACACAGGATGTAGACTGTGGAAACAAAGGCCCTGCCAGAGAACCACCCCGATGGCTTTTTGGCTGCTGATGTTTTCAAGGCCTTTAAGACTTTCTAAACTTTTCAGCAAACAATTTTTTCTGCTGCCTTGAAAGGATTATCTTGTTAACTAATGCAATACCATCATATATTTACTGTACTTGATGGTTTCATGGCACAGGGGTCAGAAAGAATGTGAGAAACTGCTTGGAGTTCATGTCCTCATTAAGATTGGCCCGAAATCTGGGCTTGAGAGGAACCCACTGGTTGATGCAAGAACTCAGCTGTGTGTGATGACAATTGCTAACTTCAGAAAAAAACTTGTTTCTCCTGATGGATGCAATACTACAAAAGTTGCATTTACTGTAAATTTATGCTGAAATACACCTCAGTGTTAATGCTTAATCACAAAAATTTATATGTGTCAGAATATAGTGATTGTCTAATGAAAGGGATTTGACCCTGAAAAGCATTTTGTTAAGTGAAATTTAATAAATCAAGATGGCTGTGTGAAATCCATTAACATGAACTTGAACATAAAATGGTACAGTTTGTTACTATGCACCATGATTGATATATCAAGGAGAAATATAGATTTCTAAATAGAAAGCATATACCCTAAAAGGTCAACACAATTTTAGAAGAAAGTTGTTAATCAACATTAATAAGTTGCTTGTAATGACTTCCAGGATGAGTTTCAGGCAGTGAGAGTTTACCACTCCATGAGTTTGTAAGGCGTGCACAGGCAAATAATTGGCCAGCAGCCTTTTGTGTCATCAGATTTTTCAGGTTTTCTGCTTGTGATGGCATTTTTCTTCTGCGGCTTCTAAGGAGCAGTTAGATCATATATTTGAAACTGTAAAAAAAATTGCAACCTGTGTTTACAAAGTATCTCAGGTTCCTAGGAAATGTTTGGAATTTTCTACCAGGCCAGAGGTCTTCCAGGTTAGTATATTGTTCATGATACAGCGCAAAAGTGTTCACAATTCTTGCCTATTATATTCTATTGTCCTTGTCTCTCTGTGTCCATCAGAAATGTTGCCTTTTATTATCCTCTTGCTACAATTTGGAAAAGCTATGCCAATTAATTAATGTAGCATATATATTCTCTCACAAGCTTTCTCTGTGCTTTAATTACCAATCTGGCGAAGCAGTAGACCGAGGTCACAAGTTGAACATGCTTCATATTTGCCTCTATATGTGTTGCAAAACTGTCTAATATGCCTGTAATGACATTTCTGCTTGGATTTGATCAAGGGCAGCTAATGTCCAATGGGTCTAACAACAGATCTTGGAGAATTCTTTTTGTGCGATCAGAATGCCACTTTCTTTATGGGAAATAAAGACAATGTCTGGGTGTCTGTGTTTTCTCCCACCATGCAGACCTGCTTGGCATCAAATTCTCTTCAGATGCTCAATGCAGCAAGTCCTCTCCATTTTGGTCTCATCTGGAAGGTAATAAAGTTTCCAATATGAGCTGATGGTAGTACACGTACAAGTAATTGGTTTGATATTGTCACGTACTGAGAAGACGTAGTGAAATGCTTTTGCTTTGCATGCCATCCAGACAGGGTATCCAAGTGTAACTTCGAGGTAGCCCAGTACTAAAGAAATACAGAATATTACAGACAAGTGCAACAGTGGTTGACAAATAAGGTTCAAGGGTTAACAATGCATTTTCACCCAGCAAGAACATGGAATTTGTACACATTTATTGTATGTATTTTGCCAATCTCGATAATGAAAGTATTGTTAACATTTAGTTAGCACTGGCACTTTATTTTCTACGTCTAATTCAGAAGATGAAACCGTGCTTAGGATGTTGTTGAGAAATAAGTAGTGTGTAGTTGGAGATTTTGGTACAAGACCCTAGAATCACTATCCTAGTTTTCTCAAGACTTCAGCTTTATTTGTGCTCAGGATTATGCACGTTACTTCATGATTTGCAGTATTTCATCTCTTGCTGTCAGGTTACATAATCCATGGTGAGATTCCAACAGATGATCTGTTTGGCCTCAAAAAGCCACTTACACTGCCATTAGTGAAATATCGGCAGAGAAGATCACAAGCAGGTTGTTATCCCTCAATAAAACTCCAGATGTGCAGTTTTGTGAAATGAAAATAATATACAAAAGGTATCCAAGACAACTTGTCTGGAACACATTCTCAGTTGCCACTAACAATCTGAAATTACAATCAAAAAAGTTAGCTATCTTACAGAGAAACTTTCTGGAACATCCTTGGGAAGTGACCATAGATCTGCTTAGGTCCCCATACATCAGAGTACTTGCTCCTATCAGCTGTGAGAACCCTCATGCCTAATATGTTGATGGTCATAAGAAGTGGCAAAGTGTGCAGTATTTTATGACTCTTGATGCCTGTTGGATTTCACCACAATGCAAACTTGCTAAATTCTTGAAAGAAATTTCATGGTAAATAGGAGTTTTATAATTCAATGCAAGAATGAAATCTTATGACACACACAGCAACATAAATGCGGCACCCAATTTTTGACATGCGATGGTGATGGTGGTGCACGATCAGCTGCATATATAGCTTTAACCATACTCAAGATGTCAACTACTTACTTGCCAAGCTCATCTACTTCTGGCTTAGCCATCGATCCTCAGCAAATTGCTGAGAACAGAACTGTACATTAATGACAGCAGGGATATTGACTCCCTCCTTCACGCCAAGGGCAACGCTGGGAACTGGGCCATGTATGCAGCTGGATATGGGCAGGAAACGTCGATATCAGCATGGTCCTGGAATGTGCAGTGGCCAGGAGCTAAATGGGTGAATGGGGCATGAATTGGGGTATGAGTAAGTACCTGGCCAGCATCAAGTTTATAAATATGGCTGAGGTGTGAGTAGGGAAGGCAGCAAATATGCAACCTGGAGCAGAGCTAGATGTACAATAGCTGCTCCGGTTAAAAGTAATCATATTGCAACTTCCACTCTTGTGTATTGTACTAAATTTGGGGCAGTGGAACCCTTGATAATGCTGCAGTCATATCCTAATAATGTGTTTGATCTTTCAATGACTTCAAGAAGTGGGGTGGAGAGCACACCCATGTCAATCAGTGGTGCTGTAGTGGAGATGGTTGGGAGTTTCAAATTACCAGGTGTACTAATCACCATCAATTTGTCTTGGCTCAGCCAAGAAAGCACATTAGTGCCTCTACTTCCTCAGAATTCTAAGGAATTTCAGTATGTCCCTGATGACCCTCACCAATTTTCACAGATTGTGTAAAACATCCTATCTGGATGCTCTGACTTATCAAGAATCTATGAACCTCCCACCTTAAATACGTCTGATGACGTGGCCTCCACAGCCAATCGTGGCAACAAATTCCACAGATTCACCACCCCTTGGCTATAGAAATCTCTCCTAATCTTCATTCTAAACGGACTGTTTTCTGAGTGTGTACCCTCTGCTCTGAGACTCACGCACTATGGGAGGCTACTTTTGATACCGTTTTTGATATTGTTGGCTAGCTTACCTTCATAGCTCATTTTTTAGCTCCTTATGGCTATTTTAGTTGCCTTCTGTTGACTTTTAAAAGTTTCCCAATCCTCAGGTTCCCAATAATTTTCCTTCTATTATCTGCCCTGTGTTTTGCTTTTATATTGGCCTTGACTTCTCTTGTCAGCCACTTGCCTTTAGAATATTTCTTCTTTGGGATGTATTTGTCCTGTATCTTCCTAATTGCTCCCAGAAGCTCTAACCAATGCTGCTCTGCCGTCATCCCTGCTAATGTCTCCTTCCAATCAGCTTTGGCCAGCTCCCCTTTTATGCCTCTCTAATTCCCTTTACTCCACTGTAATACTGATACATCTGACTTTAGCTTCTCCCCCTCAAATTGCAGGGTGAATTCTATCATATCATAACTAAACTCCTCGGGGTTCCTTTTCCCTAAGCTACCTAATCAAATCTGGTTCATTACACAACACCCATTCCAGAATAGCCTTTCTCCTAGTGGGCTCAACCACAACCTTCTCTAAAAGAGCCATCTTGTAGGCACTCTACAAACTCTGTCTTGGACTCCATCATCAACCTGATTTTCCCAATCTACCTGCATATTGAAATCTGACTATTGTAACATTGCCCTTTTGACATGCCTTTTATATCTCCCATTGTAATTTGTTTTGTTAATGATTTCCAATTTTCAATTAATCCTATCTTCCTGCAAATTGTCTACATCCATTCATTCCCTGCCTCTTCATGTGGCTGCATAAGTGGTTCTGAAATGTTCATATCCTATCTGCTTTCAACAACCAGTGTTTCAGCACATTCTAGGAATCCATCACTCTCTGTGCACAGAAATTGACTTGTACATTTTTAAACTTTCCCACTTTCACCTTAAATCTACTTATGTTCTCCAATTTTTGACATTTCCACCTGGGGAAAACCTCTGATTAGTTACCCGATCGTTGCCTCTCATAATTTTATATACTCTTATCATGTTGTCCCTCAGCCACCATCACATCTAATACTCTCTAATGCATTCAGCATCCTGGTGAACCTCTTGGTCCAAAGTCTTTATATTCTTCCTGTAGTGCATAAACCAGAATGGGACAAAATACTCCAAATGTGGCCTAACTAAAGTTTTGTGCAGCTGCAACATGATTTGCCAACTTTAACTCAATACCCTGACCAATGAAGGCAAACATAACCTACACCTATTTTAGTACCCTAATCTCTTGTACTAAACTGGAGATTGGAAATTGCAGGCCTATTCTAACTTGAAACAGTTGAGAGACTGTTTCATCACTGCCCATAGATGAAGGTCACTTTCCTCATTCAATTTGGACTGGTTCCCATGGGATTGTTCTGATCCTTTGTATATCTCACTATACCTTTGAACTGGGCAGCCTTTATGTTGCTCAGAGCTCTTGAGAGAAAGGAGGATATTCATGAGATTTTAAAAAAACTTTAATCAGATTGGAGTGGCATGGTAGCGTAGTTCTTAGCACAATGCTTTACAGTACAGGCAACCGAGGTTCAATTCCTGCCACCACCTGTAAGGAGTTTGTACGTGCTCAACACTTCCTCTTGCTGCTTCAGTTTCTTCCCTCAGTCCAAAGACGTACAGGTTTGTAGGTTATATCGGTCATTGTAAATTGTCCAGTGATTAGGCTAGCGTTAAAAATTGGGCAATGAGGCTCGAAGGGATGGAAGGGCCTGTTCTGCGCTGTATCTCAATAAATAGATAAATATGTTCTCTGAGATAATGTAAAAGTAATTTCTTTGGTGAAGGAAGAGCTAGCTAGCTGCTATGCTTGGTCATGTGTAATAGTTTTAAACATGTTTTATGGTTTTTTTCAGTAACCTTCCTCTAACTTATAAATTATTTCAAAGTTCTTGAATTTCTGACAAAGGTATGATGGTTTCTCTTTTCAGTACTTGAATAATGTGCTTAAGCAAAGAAAGAGTCCAGATTTGCAGATTCAAAAAATTTCAGTTTATTCAGTGTTACAGAAATGCCACAAAAGATAAATCCCCAATACAAAATGAGTCAAAATCATAAATCAGAACACCACATCTAAAACTTTGATTAATTTCCTATTTTAAAAGATCCAAGAAGTAAAGGGTGAACTTTCCACTTTTTCCCACAGACCCAAGTTACAGACTAACTTGACATTTGTTGTGTATTGGTTAATTTCATGTTGCTTAACTATGTAAAATTGAGTAGAATTCCAAGAGCAGGCAGAAAGTTAATCTAAACGGGTTAACCACTTCAGTGAACAGATTATGCCAATGAAGTATAACAACTGGCAAGAGAGACACCAGAGACATAACTAACAGTAGTTTATACTTGATTAAGATTCACTTCTGAATTCACTGGTTTGCTGCATTGAGCTCAAAATTACTGGTCTTCTTCCACCACCAATTCCCATCTCACTCCCCCCTCTGAAAAAACCAGACGTACCGCTACTCGCACTGCTGCTATAATCCCCATAATTTCCTGTAAAAGGGAGAGGAAAGAAAAAGGACACTTTAGAATATGGATCCTGAAATTTAGAAAACAATTGCAATGACAACATCAAGCAGGTCACAATTTTAACAAAGTAAAACAGCCCCAAGTGCTTCACTTAAATTTTAGTAAGCAAATGCTTGACTCTAAGATTTTATGTATATGGATATATCAAAGCATTTTGAAAATCGTAAATTTTAAAGGAGGAGAGAGAAAAAAGGTGGAAATGAAATTTTGAGAAAGAAATCACTGAAATGTAGGAACTACTTATCTCTAAGTGTCATTCCATCAGTCATGGCACAGAGTGTGCAGAGTAGGTTACAGGGGTAGGGAAGGTCATTGTTATGGAAAGATTTGAAGACTCAGATCTTAAAACTGAGGTACAGGTATGCATCGCTTCATGTCCAAGATACGTTCTGTGAAATCAGACTGATTCAAGCTGACAGGAAGACGACAGTACTACGTGTCACAACAGTGGTGTGCAGAAGAGCATCTCAAAGCACATAATCGTTAAACCTTGAAGTAGATGGGCTACAGCAACAGAAAACCATGAGCCTACATTCAGTGGCCATTTTATTGGGTACAGCAGGTACCTAATAAAAGTGGCCACTAAGACTATGGTAGCTTTAATTGAAAATAAACTTATTGCAAGAATCGTTAGAGACTTTCATGTGTTTCTAAAATGACTTCTACCGTGAACTGTAGTTTTTCCTCCACCATAGTCAAAGGAGTTTTAGCCATAGTTCATCTATTTCCCGCATCTCTGCTCTCCATCCCTCACGTCTCAGACAGAGCAAGGACAGAGATCGTCCAGTCATTATCTTCCACCTCACCAGCTCTGTGTTTAATAGCTCATCCTTTACAATTTGCACCAGCTTGCACAATATTCCACAACTGGATACATCTTCCCCTTCACTGCCTTTCATCGTGTAAAAGAGACTGCTCCCTTTGTGATTCCCTGGGCAACTGTCTTCTATCCCAATGGCACTGCATGTTTTGTGAAATTACAGGAGATGTTACACCTGTCCTTTCATCTCTTTCCTTCCCAGTCTCTGGGGGTGCAAACAGCCCTTCTAGTTGGAGCAACAACTCATTTGCACTTCTTCCAATCTAGTGTCTTGCACTCAGTGTTCACAATGTGGTTTCCTCCACCAGATGCAGACTGAGTGACAACATTGCAGAGCACCAGGAGTGACCAAAGCCTCCTTCTGTTGCCTATTTAACTCTCCATCCAGCTCCCACTCTGTCTGTGGCTTCCTATAAGGGGGACCAACATGAGCTTTGCAACTCATTTTCTGTCTGGGCCATGTTGCTGCCTTCTCGACTTGATATTGAGTACTGCAACATAAGGGAACTTCCTCTATTTGCCCATTGATTTACCTCACTTTAAAAGTAAGCCTGGCCGACTGGACACGTCAGACAGCCTGACATTGCACACCTTGTCATGCTCCTCTGTTTCTATTCTCACTCTCTAACTGCCCCGATTAATCCATCGACTGGTTGACGCCAATAACATCTCCATAGCAATCTTGGCTTCCCCCATCTGAGATACTCCCTTGGTCCTATTGACCTGTCCCCCACCTTCCTGGCAACTTAAAGCTCTTACTTTCTTTCTTTCTCAATCCTGATGAAGGACTTTTGACCTGAAACATTTGACTCTATTTCTCTTTCCTTGGATGCTACCTGGCCTGCTGAGTATTTCCAGTGCATTTTTAAAATTTCATATTTGTAGCATCTGCATTTTTTTCACAGTATCAGGGGAATCCGATGCTTGGTTTTTGGATGTTATCACTGAGATCATGATCATAGGTGAGAAATAGCCTCTGCAGACTTTGAATTATAGGAAATAAGCTGCCTACCAAATGAGAGCAGGGAAGGGCAATTCAAAGTTGAAGCATTGTTCAAGTTCAAGGTTATTGTCATTCAATCGTACGCATGTACACCGCCAAGCCAAACAATACTCCTCCAGACCACAGTGCACAGCATGGTATGTATAGCTCTCACACATCACATAAAGTAATATAGCCACAAATAAATTAACAAATAGTAAGGGTGCATTGACAACACAAGTTAAAAAGTAAACAGCGTAACACTACTGGGGCTTCGTACGTGATGAGACCTGAGAGGTGGCAGGGAATTCATTTGTCTTATGGCCTGGGATAAGAAGCTGTTTCCTATCATTGGACAATGATTAAACAAGCAATGGTATCTTTTGTTGCAAACAGGTAAAGAAACGACAAAGAGGTGTTGCTGACCATGGTCACAATCGTATGGGGTGCCAGGGTGTCATTCAAGCCCCAATTTAGGACACAACAGGACACTTGAGGACTGAAGGCAACAGAAACATGTAAAAGAGAGTGTTGATTTATAAGAAGCAACTATCAAATGTGAGCCTTTTTGGGGAAGAGTAATTACAGAGCACGTGAAAGGGAGAAGACAGCAACAGAGGACAGTGAACCATTCATGATATCAATTCCTAAGGGGATCAGGAAAGTCATTTGGAAAACATTCATAAGAATCATAATTACAGAAATAAGTACCACTGCTCTGAAAATATACAACGGAATAATTTGTAAACAGAACAATGACATATCAAGACTTGGAGAAGAAGGAAGAATATTTCCAGAATATTCCATTTTTCATTTTGCGGTTTGTGTTTCGGTCAGCAGTTAAAATTTTAAGCAAGGATTATAAATTCCCTTACCTTGCTGTGAAACTTGTTGTACGCTGAGGGTTTTGACGCCTTCTACCATCCTGTTGATAAAAGAAACACTCGTGTAACAACAGCCATTTCTAGGATGTTCAGAAATATATTTTCTTCAGGTTACCAAAGGTTTCCTTCTGAAAGGAGCAATGACCTGCATGGGTGAAGTTGATGGGCACATTTACCCTATCGAGCCTTGCCGAGTAAGTCCGAGTGCTGCTGGTGAACAGCAGTAGCCTCGTCACTGTGCTTATGGAGCTATTCGTCAGCCTGCTTATATTGTACAGTGCTTCATCCACTGCAGCATCAAGGGAGATTTTACCTAATGGTGACTGAATCACTGACTGGATGTTCATTCGGACAGTGAGTTTGATGTACTTCTGGGGTCAGATGAAAACCAGCCTTTAAACAAAAGTAAGTGCCACTCCCTGGACCAAATGTCCACTAAAGACAAAGACTCTAGTAATGAAGAGTGCAATAAAGAGCCTGTACAGATTGTACTCTGCAAGTATACAGGACTGTGGCATAAAGCCAGTGTGGTATCTGGAACTTGGAAAAGACCAAAGCCCTACCTGGTTTCCTCTTGCGCCAGTAGTTTACTGTAGGTGTTAATTTCAATATCCAGAGCCAACTTGACATTTATCAGCTCATCGATTTCACGAGATTGCTTAGTAATCTCCTGGTTTGCTTTCCTGATGGCTTCTTGCAGATCCGCGATAGACTTTCTACTATCTTTGAGAGACAACTCGCCGCGTTCCTCTGCTTCAGCGATCATACCTTCTAATTTCATACGCTGAGACACAGAGAGGTTAATGTGGACACTTTTGCAGATTATAACATGAAGCCCTGCCAACATCCCCCCACCCTGCTATTGCTACAAATTCGAAAGGGCCATACTGAGAGTAGAGTATTGCAGATTGGTTCAGAAATAGTCGAGTTCTCAAGCATTACACTGGAAGGAACCAGCTGGGTTGTTATTACTGAAAGTTTCCCAGTGTATGATTTAGCTCAGATTGACCATCTGTCTCTTGGTCATTTGCTTTGGGCTGGGAAGAGAAAAGTGCAGATGCAAGAGCTGGCAGATGCTGCAGTCTGGAGTAAGAAGATAGCAGAACTACTGTAGAAGATCAGCAGGTGAAGAAGCATCTGTGAAGGCAAAAAGAATTATTGACAATTCGGGTCGGGAGGTTGCATTAGGACTCGGGGCTTGAGAGGAAAGACAGTTTACGGCAGTTGTAAAGGCTGCAAGCAAGATCTCTTGTGTACTTTCACCTCCTGACTTACCTGCTGTTTTAAATACTCGATATCCTGAGTCAGCTTACGGATGCGACCCTGCAGATCGCTACACTCCGATTTGATCACTCGTAAGTCATCTCCTTTACCTGCAGGCATTGAATTGAGTTCCATCATCTGCAAGGAGACACCGGTAGTCGTTAGTAAGGGGTTCTCCTCCCAGCACAGAGGTCAGAGCTATCAATGCACCTCTACGTGGGGCTGGAGCTGGATCTCACCTTAGTCTGTTTCCATCTATTAGCATTTTCACGGCATTTATCTACCATAGATTGGTATTGGTTTCTGACTTCATTGATGATCTGGTCTGTATCCAGTACGCAGCCAGTGTCCACCTGCACGCTGACAGAAGTGTTCTGAATCTGTGTTTCCAGCTCACGGATTTCCTGAAGATGGGCAAAGCAAAGCTAATGTAAGGAGACTGGACTGAACAGCAAAAGGACCAGAAGGCTCTTGCACCGCGCAGCATATTTACCTCTTGGAAGATTGTCTTCAGGAATTCGATTTCATCAGTCAGGCTTTCTAGTTTTGCTTCCAATTCCACCTTGTTCATGTAGGATTCATCGACATCCTGGAGAGAGTAGGGTACAAGGTTTGTAAATCTCTTGAAGAGTTCCAACTGAAATGGTGCTACAGAGAGCTAGACAGTAAGTAGTGCTCACCTTCTTGACCATGACAAACTCGTTTTCCATTTCAGTCCTCTTGTTAATTTCATCTTCGTATCTGAAATGAACCACGGACATTACTGGCAATCCCTTGGAAATCAACCTTTCTGTCCCGTTTCTTCCACAGGGCCATGCTGGCTGTCGGAACTCCTTGCTCCCTGACGCTTAGCCATGATTTCCTCACACTCCTATTTATCCCCGTGTGTGCACCGCTCTTCCAGACATTTGATTCCGCAAGACACAGCATCCTGCTACGCGAGACACGTCGACCGTGCAGCGCCTCGACGGAATGAAACAACATTCGCTGCCGCCCCTGAACTGACGACTATTTCGGTGACTCCCTGAGCTTTGAGTGACACCTCTCTATCCAGACCTCAGCCTTAACAGAGCTCTCCCCGACGAGCACTTGCCCGACCCAGCTTCCAGACCTCCACTAGCTGTTGTTAGGTAACAATGAAACCCAGTGATTGTAACCGGGAATTGCACGATTTGCCCGATTCCGCTCATTTTTTTCTCTGGACCAGTGAACAGATACGGGACGAGAACAGACGAGCTGGGAAATATTGATGAGAGACAGCACACTTACTTGCCCTTAAAGTCCTCAACTAGACCTTGCATCTGAACAAGATCCGCTTCGAACTTCAGCTTCTCCTGCCCAAGAGTGTCCAGTTGCCTCTTGAGGTTGTCAATGTAAGCTTGGAACATGTTATCGATGTTGGAGGTGGACGATCCCTGCTTCTTCAGGAGCTCCAGTTTGATCTTCAGCTGAGTATTCTGCTTTTCAAGAACGCGGACCTGCGGGTAACGAATGAACACACGCTTAGATTTGCATTGAGCTGGTAAGGAAGTGAAAAGAGACATTTGCACGATGCTGCCAAGACAGGCGCAGCAGCGGGTTACAGACACGAGCAGTCGGCAGAGCTGGATAAGGTACCTGGTTTATGAAACTTGCGAACTGGTTGTTGAGCGTCGTGAGCTCCTTCGTTTCCTGCATCCGAACTTGTTGCAGATGGGTGTCATTTTGTGGCAGTGGGGCGCTTAGATCAAGGGCCGGCATCATCGAACCAGAGCCGTAAGCTGAACCAGAGCCGTAAGCTGAACCAGAGCCGAAAGCTGAACCAGAGCCGTAAGCTGAACCAAGCCCCATCGCTGAGCTGGAAATCAGACGTCTTGTCATTCCCACTCCTCCTCCTCCAAATGATCCTACCCTTCCTGAAATCATACTCATGGCCTTTCTGCCACCAGCTCTTCGCAAGGAACCGCTGCCACCACCAAAACTACTCCGGATCGATGAGGTGTTTCCACCCTGTACGGTCCGTTTGATGGTCGTTTGGCTGCTGTATCCGCTGCTCATGGTGGAATTCGAGATTTCTGCTCTCGTTACGAGTTTGCTGGAGCGATCAGTCCCGAACTGAACTACTGGCGCAGGTGAGAGTGGCTTTGAGCTGCTTTTATGAGCAGTGCGGATCTGGGCTTGGTCGGGGTGTCAGATGACAGAAAGGGGAATGGTAATATCGAGTTAGAGGAGGGGCTCGGCACGCCCTCTCTGCTATGGGTTCCAACCTGTCCGCTTGCGCAGGGGTAACCGCTCTGGATGCCTCGGGCCAAACTGGCGTCAGCAAGAATGAGTGAGGCCGGGAAGCAAGAGCGCCCTCGTGGTGTTCTTAAGCTACGTCGATCAAGAGCATTAAAAGACTGTTGAACTGCTCTGCCCACTTGACCGGTGGTTGATATTTATCGTACGGAGAGGTGGGCTGAACAACAGAGAAGCGAGCCTTTCTGGATTGAAATTTCTTTTGGGCAGTGTTTCACAATAACCAATCCTCTTTGTCCATGAGCGAAACTGGAGCTTCTTTCCGTTATTCAGTTCAAGTACAACAGAGCAGATGATGCTACTGAGGTGGAAGAATATGGAGCTCGTCCTTCAATGTCCCTTGAAATTGCTTGCGTGTTTCTGTTTGTCTTTGTGTAACATACAATCGCTTTAAAACTCAAACTCTTTTAAATTGTGGAATATTAAAATCATCTCCTTTACTTAGAAAATCACGGTGCAGAGAGCAAGATAAACTATCGGGGCTGGCTTGTCAAACAGAGGAGCATATTGCAATAGGAGCCATGATTTGGGAAGAATATATTAAAACTCCTTGAGCTTAGGGGAGTAAAAGAGAACGAATTTAAACTAGAACACTTGTATATTCGGTTGTACTGTATGGGCATTTTGACATAAGTTGCATATTTCATTGTGATTGGGCAACATTTAGGTCATATTTGTACATTGATCCATTTGGAAGCGGAACGTGTGCTTTAGTTGAATGATTCTGAGCCAATCCGATGAAATAATTGATTTTTGACCAAATATAAATCAGAGCATTGAGTATAGGAGTTGGGATGTAATGTTAAAATTGTACAAGGCATTGGTAAGGCCAAATTTGGAGTATTGTGTACAGTTCTGGTCACCGAAATATAGGAAAGATGTCAACAAAATAGAGAGAGTACAGAGGAGATTTACTAGAATGTTACCTGGGTTTCAGCACCTAAGTTACAGGGAAAGGTTGAACATGTTAGGTCTTTATTCTTTGGAGCGTAGAAGGTTGAAGGAGAACTTGATAGAGGTATTTAAAATTGTGAGGGGGATAGATAGAGTTGTCATTAATAGGCTTTTTCCATTGAGAGTAGGGGAGATTCAAACAAGAGGACATGAGTTGAGAGTTAAGGGGCAAAAGTTTAGGGGTAACACAAGGAGGAATTTCTTAACTCAGAGAGTGGTAGCTGTGTGGAATGAGCTTCCAGTAGAAGTGGTAGAGGCACATTCGATATTGTCACTTAAAGTAAAATTGGATAGGTATATGGACAGGATAGGAATGGAGGGTAATGGGCTGAGTGCAGGTTGGTGGGACTAGCTGAGAGTGAGCGTTTGGCACGGACTAGAAGGGCCAAGATGGCCTGTTTCCGTGCTGTAATTGTTATATGGTTAAACCAGAAATTTCCCATCAGATCCTTTTTAGAAGTTTCATCTCTCAGCTTCAACCTATTTCCTCTAGATTTGAGTTCCCTTTTCCTTGGAAAAAGACCATGTGCATTCTCTTAATGATTTTATATACTTTGTCATCCCTCAGTCTCCTATGTTACAAGGAACAAAGTCCTTGACTAACAACCTCTACCCTCAAGTCCTAACAACATCCTTGTAAATCTTCTCTACACTCTTTCCAGTTTAATAAACTATTTCACTTAATGGAGAGACCAAAACTGAATACAGTACACAAAGTCATAAAGGGGTTTGGAGTCAAGGACAAGGCTTTTATATTTGAGACTTTCCCTTTGAGCTGGAACGTTCAAGGATATCTTCATAGGAGCTTGAGGAGATAACGGCATGTCACCAAAGATGTTTGCAAATTTCTACAGATATACAGTGGAGAGCATTCTGATTGCTTGCATAATAGCCTGCTATGGAGGCTCCAATGCCCAGGATTACAAGAGGCAACAGAGGTTTGCAGACTTACCCAGTTCCATCACAGGCACAACCTTTCCTGCCATCACGTGGTAGGTTACTTAGGACTGAGATGAGGTGAATTTTTTTTCACTCAGAGTGTGGTAAACCTTTGGAGTTCTGTGGATGCACATCCATTTAAAACAACAATGGATGGAATTCCGGATTTCAAGGAATGTGCGGATAGTGCTGGGAAAACTATCAGAAGATCAGTCTTTTACCTCAATTTAGGCTTGATGGGCCAGATTACATACAGATGCTACTATTCTTTATGTTCTTATGACTGTTCTGATGATTAATGCTTTCCAGATACCAATTTGCCTGTCCACACAGGTTGTTCACTCTACCCTTCTCAGTTTCTCAGTTCTAGTGAGGCATGAGACACCTTGAATTCCTGCAACAGGAATATATGAAGACCAAGTGTGAATAGTGGAATGGATGCACAGTAGCCCAAGCTAGCCACTTACTTGCCTAACTCTGACAGAGTCTCCTGATCCCACAAAGGGTTTTTCAACCACATCAGATGTCACAGAACTGGACTGAAAGATTGCCATCCTCCTCAAAGCCGAAAAGAAGATGAAGAAGAAAGTGGATGAATGAGACCTGGAAGTTGTAAGATGGGCAACTGAAGACGAGAACACTAAAGTGGTTGTCTAGATGTGACAAATACATGGTTGAGAGTTTCAGCAGCTGAGGTGATGGGCCAGAGATGGATTTGTATTATGTTATGGAGATGACACTACATGAAAAGCTGTGTTTGAAAATGTAAGTCAAAAGTTGCTTGTAGTCCTTTGCTCGAGAAACAGGTTACTGCTAAAAGGAAATAAATAAACATTAACATTTTTATAATGCAGCACATCCCAATCTGATGGCTTGGGAACACTCTAGTGCAGTACAGGTCATTCCAGAATTACCAGCACCCATTACATCCAAACAAACTCCCATAAATTTATTAAATTAGAATGGCTGATGTGCACACATACGTTTTCCTTCAGAAAACAGCAGAACTAGTTTTCCTCTTTATAGAAATTATTCTTTCTTATCAGTCTTATATGCTTTTGATGCCATTTATTACAATACTGTGGAGGTATGGTTTCTGTATTGACTTTTGTGTATTTTCCACCTGATGGACAAACTTGACTTTTAGGTATCAGTACAAATGAAACCTGTTTGCGGTAACACTCCAGAGTCAGTGTGCAACACTAAACCAAGACTCAGTCTGCCCTCTCGTGGACATAAAGATCACAAAGAACAATTGGATGAAGAGGAAGGAAATTGTTCAGGACTCCTGGGCCAATATCTCACCATCAATTAGTGTTATTAAAGCTCATTATCAACTTTTCTGTTTGTAGGAGCTTGCTGTGTTGGTTATTGTACTGTCTGATCTAATTCAAATTGCTTTATTGGTGTTGGGAGACACTGATGTTGGGAAATTAAATAGTATTTTCTTCTGTTAATAGCCATCAAGCTATTATTTGAAAAGTGACATAATTTGTGACTAGAAAGAGGATTACTTTTATCTGGATTGTAAAAGCAATGTTATGACATAAAAGCCTGAATTGGCTGGTTGAATAGTTTTCCAACAACAACCTTGCACTTAACATCAGCAAAGCCAAGGAATTGGTTGTGGACTTCAGGAAGTAGATGTCAGGGAACACACGCCAGTCCTCGTCGAGGGATCAGCAGTTAGAAAGGGTGAGCAGCCTCAAGTTCTTGGGTGTCAACATCTGGTGAGGATGTATCCTGAGCTCAACTCATTGATGCAATCATGAAGACACACCGGCAGCTATATTTTGTTAGGAGATTGAGATTTGCTATTTCACCAAAGATTCCAGCAAATTTCTACAGATGTACAGTGGAGACCATTCTGACTGGTTGCATCACAGCCTGATAGGGAGGCTTCAATGTACAGGATCAAAAGAGGCTGCAGAGGATTGTAAACAGAGCTAATTTCAACACGGACACAAACCTCCCCACCATTGGGGACATTTTAAACTGGTGCTGCCTCAAGAAGGCAGCGTCCATCACTCTCTGGGACATGCCCTCTTCTCGTTAAAGGTACCAAGGTACAGGAGCCTGAAGACCCACATTCAACATTTTAGGATCAGCTTCTTTCCCTCTGTCATCAGATTTATGAACAGTCCATGAACCTATGAACACCACCTCACTATTCTTCTTTGGCCCTGCTTATTTATTGATTGTAACTTATAGTAATTCTTAAGCTTTGCATTGTAGTGCTGTCACAAAACAACAATTTTCACAACATATGTCAGTGATTATACACTTGATTCTGATTCTGGTGGACCGCCCACACCAACTTGCTTTTCATTTGAAGTTATATCGTGACACCTGCAGGCTACAAGTTGTTAATGCAACCTATGGTGTCTCACAATCTCTGTGCTTCTAAATGAGCAGTTACATTTATTTTGATGAATTAATATTCTAATATTTTTTGAGAATATCTGTTGACTGTGAAGATCTGTTTTGAGATGAAACAGTCTGACGGTATTTTTTCCTTTGTGAAAGGTATTACAAAGATTTTGTGAACCTTTTATCATCCTTGTTGACTTATTTATTGCAGGTAAATTGCAGAATGTAATGTTGCTTTAAAATGTTCAGCAATCCCTCCTTGAAGATCTATCCATTTTGCCATTTTACTCCTACAATTTAATTTGAGACAATATTCTGGATTAATTTTTTCTATACCATTTTGTTACTTCTTTATATGATTTTATAGGCTTCTAGGTTGAGGAATTCATGCAAAAAATTGAGTAACAGATTTAACTGCTTCAATCTAGAGAGTTCTTTATTGAAGCAAACCCATACACATAGGTAGGTATACAAGCACGCTTGTATTCCCAGTCAAATATATGCATCTGCATCAATACACAAATGTGTTTACACACCCACGAACATACATATACACTTTTTCACACATATATTTGCATTTCTAAACATTCATGCCCAGATATACATATATATGCACTCAGTGCTTGTTAATGCAATTATCTAATCAGCCAATCACATGGCAGCAACTCAATGCATAAACGCATGCAGACCTGGGCAAGAGGTTCAGTTGTTGTTCAGAAAAAAACATCAGAATGGGGAGGAAATGTGATGATTTGACCATGGAATGATTGTTGGTGCTAGACGAGGTGGTTTGAGTATCAGAAACTGATGAGCTCATGGGGTACTGATGCACAACAGTCTCCAGAGTTTGCAGAGAAAGGTGAAAAAAAACAAAAAAATATCCAGTGAACAGCAGTCCTGTGGGCAAAAACACCTTGTTAATGAGAGAGGTCAGAGGACAATAGCCAGACTGGTTCAAGCTGACAGGAAGGCGACAGTAACTCAAACAACCACACGTTACAACAGCGGTGTGCAGAAGAACATCTCTAAATGCACGACACATCGAACCTTGAAGTAGATGGGCTACAGCAGCAGAAGACAATGAACATATACTTAATGATCATTTTATTGGGTACAGGAGGTACACTGAGTGTATATGTAGATACACTTAAGTTTACATTCATACATTCATGCATATTTACACACATCTACTCATACCTCCATTTTCTCTGAGGCGTTCCTTTGCATTCGATGATTCTATACCTGTCTTGAAAGGGAGAGTATAACTACGACTGTGAAGATCCTTGCCACACCCAGTGACCCTGTGATCTCTGTCTTGGAGGCCAATATTAGGCTGTCTTTAAGGAGGGTGAACTCTCACAAGGTGGCAGGTCCAGATGGAGTACCTGGTAAGGCTCTGAAAACCCGTGTCAACCAACTGGTGAGAGTATTCAAGGACAATTTCAACCTCTCACTGCTACTGTTCCTACCTGCTTCAAAGAGACAATTATACCAGAGCCCAAGAAGAATAATGTGAGCTGCCTTAATGACTATTGTCAAGCAGCACTCACATCTATGGTGATGAAATGCTTTGAGAGGTTGGTTATCACTTGACTGAACTCCTGCCTCAGCAAGGACCTGGACCCACTGCAATTTGCCTATCGCCACAATAGGTCAATGGCAGACACAATCTCAATGGCTCTCCACACGGCTTTAGGTCACCTGGACAACACAAACACCTACGTCAGGATGCTGTTCATTGACTATAGCTCAGGGTTTAACACCATCATTCCCACAATCCTGATTGAGAAGTTGCAGAACCTGGGCCTCTGTACTTCCCTCTGCAATTGGATCCTCGACTTCCTAACCAGAAGACCACAGTCTGTGCGGATTGGTGATAACATATCCTCCTCGCTGACGATCAACACTGGCGCACCTCAGGGTGTGTGCTTAGCCCTCTGCTCTACTCTCTCTGTACCCATGACTGTGTGGCTATGCATAGCTCAAATATCATCTATAAATTTGCTGATGATGCAACCATTGTTGGTAGAATCTCAGGTGGCAACAAGAGGGCATACAGGAGTGAGATATGCCATCTAGTGGAGAGGTGCCGCAGCAACAACCTGGCACTCAATGTCAATAAGATGAAAGGGCTGATTGTGGACTTCAGGAAGGGTAAAAGGAAGGAACACATACCAATCCTCATAGAGGGGTCAGAAGTGGAGAGAGTGAGCAGTTTCAAGTTCCTGGGTGTCAAGATCTCTGAGGATCTAACCTGATCTAACGCAGCTATAAAGAAGGCAAGACATCAGCTATATTTCATTAGGAGTTTGAAGAGATTTGGTCAACTAAAGCACTTGAAAACTTCTATAGATGTACTGTGGAGAGCATTCTGACAGGCATCATCACTGTCTGGTATGGAGAGGGGGCAGTGGGCTACTGCACAGGACTGAAAGAAGTTGTAAAATTATCCAGCTGCATCTTGGGTACTAACCTCCATAGTATCCAAGACATCCTCAAGGAGTGGTGCCTCAGAAGGGTGACATCCATCATTAAGGACCCCATCACCCAGGAATGCCCTGATCAGATAGGAGATACAGAAGCCTGAAGATCCACACTCAGCGATTCAGGAACAGCTTCTTCCCCTCTGCCATCCGATTCCTCAATGGACATTGAACCCATGACCACGACCTCGCTTTATAAAAAAAAATTTCTGTTTTTGCACTATTTTCAATCTATTCAATTTCCATATATATACTTACTGTGATTGATTTATTTTTAAATTTCCTCCTTTCTATATTATCATGTATTGCATTGAACTGTTGCTGCTAAGTTAACAAATTTCACAGCATGTGCTGGTGATAATAAACCTGTTTCTGATTCTGAATTGCTTTCCTTCTAGTTTTGTGGGTTCCAGATAACTAATAAGGCCATCAGGGGAAGTACAGACTCTTTAACAAAGCGAATGGTTCACTCTTTCCATCATTTACACCCTGCTTCTGCGTGCTGCTCATTAACCTGCCACTTTGAGAGGCCATAGACCAGAGATTCTCAGAACTCAGTGCGGGTGCTGCGCTTCTACAAGGATAATTTAAACTCACCTTAGCAAGCTTGCAAGGCAGAGTATCGGAATAGAGTACCTGTTTCATGTGAATGGTGTCAGGAGTTCATATGATGTGACCTGCCCGACATGGATGACTGAAAAAAAAATGACTAGAAAGTTTATAGAGATCATCTTTGATTTTTGGCTTGTGGAAACTCCAACCATAACATCATAACTTCTGAGAATATTTTCACTCTTGACAAAAACTTTACGTAAGTATACATTTTCTACTACATAATTAATGTTTCAAATAACTGCTTGTCATGATAGATTTGTTGGGAAATTTAACAACTGTTTGCATGCAAGGATTAAGGCTTCTTTCTCTTTGTTAGTCAGCTTTGCAATAGAAGAAACATTATTTCAAACTGAAGGTCCTGCTTCAAAATCCAATTACTATTAATTCACCAAAATGGAATTATTTACGATTATAAACTGACTAGAAATTTTATGTACCCTGTATATCAAGAAAGGCGTGCCATTTTGCCACATAGAGGCAGTGTTGCTTATGGAAATAAATCTGGTTTTAGATTCTAGTTCCATTAATAATTTTGTTCCTTCAAAAATACATATTTATATGGGACAGTGTGTGCAGTTTTTCACTTGGTCAAATTACTGAGTAGTATCCTGGATTATTAATCTGCCCATAACCACAACAGATTCTGCAGGTTATTAATCTGATGATGTGACTTCAAGCCATGGTTCCCGGGGAATATAAATATAAATAATTTAATAAATCAGTAATGATGTCCGAGATAGTATTGGAGTACTGTAAACCCATGTATGATTCAATAATGCCTCCCAGAGAAGGACATTTGCTATCCCTACTCTAACTGACATGTGTAACTCCATTTTTAACTGTCAGAACAACAAACTATTCAATTCAACAAACAATGAAAGATAGACAATAAATTATTGTCCTTGGCAATGATATCCAAATCCCATGAATGAATAAATAAAGAAAATTGGTCTCAAAAATACTTTTGGGCATTTCATGCCCAAAGGCATAGTTTTGGAGTTCAGTAACCATTAAAAGTACCATCCACTTTCCACCAGTTCTGACAGACACCAACAAGATGACAATGGTATTATTTATTCCAACTTCATTGGTCAAGTCACAATGGGGAATTTCTTGCTTTTATTCAGATAGTAGCTGCTACATTTACAAAGCCCATTTCCAGAAAAGTTGGGATATTTTCCAAAATGCAATAAAAACAAAAATCTGTGATATGTTAATTCACGTGAACCTTTATTTAACTGACAAAAGTACAAAGAAAAGATTTTCAATAGTTTTACTGACCAACTTAATTGTATTTTGTAAATATACACAAATTTAGAATTTGATGGCTGCAACACACTCAACAAAAGTTGGGACAGAGGCATGTTTACCATTATGTTACATCACCTTTCCTTTTAATAACACTTTTTAATCATTTTGGAACTGAGGATACTAATTGTAGTAGATTTACAATTGGAAATTTTGTCCATTCTTGCTTGATATAAGATTTTAGCTGTTCAACAGTCCGTGGTCTCTGTTGTCTGATTCTCCTTTTCATGATGTGCCGTACATTTTCAATAGGAGATAGATCTGGACTGGTAGCAGGCCAGTCAAGCACACGCACTCTGTGTCTACAAAGCCACGCTGTTGTAGCCCGTGCAGAATGTGGTCTGGCATTATCCTGCTGAAATAAGTATGGACGTCCCGGGAAGAGACGTCGCCTTGATGGCAACATATGTCTCTCTAAAATCCTAATATATGTCTCAGAGTCAATGGTACCTTCACATACATGCAACTCACCCATGCCGTGGGCACTGATGCACCCCCGTACCATCACAGATGCTGGCTTTTGCACCTCTCGCTGATAACAATCAGGATGGTCGTTTTCATCTTTGGCACGGAGAACTTGATGCCCGTTTTTTCCGAAAACTAGCTGAAATGTGGACTCATCTGACCACAGCACATGGTTCAAGAGTCTTTCGGTCCATCTGAGATGAGCTTGGGCCCAGAGAACTCGCTGGCGTTTCTGCATAGAGTTGATGTATGGCTTCCTCCTTGTGTAATACAGCTTCAAGTTGCATTTCTGGATGCAGCGATGGACTGTGTTAAGTGACAATGGTTTTCCGAAGTACTCCCGAGCCCAGGTGGCTATAATTGTCACAGTAGCATGACAGTTTCTTAGGCAGTGCCACCTGAGGGCTTGAAGATCACACGCATTCAACAATGGTTTCCAACCTTGCCCTTTACGCACTGAGATGCCTCTGAATTCTCTGAATCTTTTCACAATATTATGTACTGTAGATGTTGAAAGGCCTAAGTTCTCTGCAATCTTGCATTGGGAAATGTTCCTTTTGAACTGACTAACAATTCTCTCACGAATTTTGGCACAAAGGGGTGAGTCACGACCCATCCTTGCTTGCAAAGACTGAGCCTTTGATGGACGCTACTTTTATACCCAGTCATGATACCTCACCTGCTACCAATTAGCCTGCTTAATGTGGAGTCTTCCAAACCGCTGTTACTTGAATATTCTGTGCACTTTTCAATCTTATTTTAACTCTGTCCCAACTTTTGTTGAGTGTGTTGCAGCCATCAAATTCTAAATTTGTGTATATTTACAAAATACAATTAAGTTGGTCAGTAAAACTATTGAAAATCTTTTCTTTGTACTTTTGTCAGTTAAGTAAAGGTTCACGTGAATTAACATATCACAGATTTTTGTTTCTATTGCATTTTGGAAGATATCCCAACTTTTCTGGAAATGGGGTTTGTATATCCATAGATATATAAAGATAGATAGATAGATAGATAGATAGATAGATAGAACTTTTGTTTTAAAATTTCCATGTAAGCAGGATTTCCATTTTAAAATTCTCATTCGTGTTTCCAATTCTCTTCATGACCTCAACCTCTATACCTCCTACTCTCCAAACCATCTGAGACCGGTTTGATCTTCCAACTCTGACAATTAGATAGTTTCTTCATTGATTGCAGTGCCTTGAGCAGCATGGCATGGAATTCTCTCCCTAAACTCTGTCTCTCTTTCCTCCTATGCAATCTACTGGTTTGCTACATTTTGGTTACCTCCACCAATCTTTGTGTTAGGTTACAGAGCTATACAAGTGAGTTGCCCAGCTGACCTAGTCCCATTTGCCCACGTTTGACCCATGTCCCCCTAAACCTTACTTAACCATGTACCAGTCCAAATGCCTTTTAAATGTTATGCTGTAATTCTATCCTCCCGTACCACTTCCTCTGTTCCACGTACTCAAAGCATTCTGCATGGAAGTTGTAGAATACACCTTCTGGTGCTACTTGGACACGTCTTCAGTGATGAACCCAGGGCCATAGGATTTTTCGGGTCTTTAATCATCAGACACCCTTGCCCGGGCAAGCCAGCTGGGGGTGATCAGCCCCCGACTTGTGTCCAAGTGGTGCACTAATCCACGGATCCCCCCCTCCAGATCCACAGCCACCGCGAGGCCTTTTCAGCAGCCTCCAGAATGTTCTTGGTGGCTCTTCTGCACTGCAGTCCTTTAACTTCAAGGAGTTTAAGAGTCCGCTGTAATGAATGGCCAGCAAAGCCCCGGCACCCAGCGAGCTCTCCAGCCATTGCTCCAGCATTCTGCAGCAACATCTGTGTATTTAGCCCGACAGTAAGTTCCAGCAGGACCATTTGCCTTGTAGACTCCGATGTTAACACCATGTCCAGGCGGAGTGGAGTAGCTGCGATGATCTCTGGGAACTTGAGCTGCCTCCCTAGGTCAGCTTTGAGCTGCCAGTCTCGTGCAGTGGCAAGAAGCCCTCCTGAGGAGCTAGGCCAATGTTGAGCCTTCTAACCCGCTCTAATAAAGGTGATGGACTGTTTGGGAGTGTGCTGATTTTTGCCATCTTGAATCGCTGTGCTGATTGCCTCCACCATAGACAGGGCGTGGTCATGGTGCCATTGGTATCGCCCTTCCCCCAACGCCTTCGGGCAGCAACTGAGGATATGCTCCAAAGTGCCCCTCTTCTGGCACAGTTGGCATGCTGGAGTGTTTGCCATGCCCCACCTGTGCAGGTTGGCCGGGCTTGGGAGAACGTCACAGACTGATTGGATGAGAAACTTGGCGTCCAGGTGAACTCGCGAGGTTCCGCCTGCTCCCACCTAGTCCGGGCGCCCTGTTTGTACATGCCGACCATTTGCTGTATCGTTCTTCCTCCACTTCTGCTCCTATCTTGTCCTGAACCAGTTGGCGCTTCTCATTTCTGCAGGTTTTGTCGTAGCGTGGTTTGGGAAAACAGCCCAGTCCTACCCACCCCACCGCCACAGCGCCCACCAAAATGTTGAGCTGCAGCCAAGCCTCCGCTCTGTCGACAGCTTCCTGTGCCTGCCACTCCCTTCCGGTCTTCACACGAATTCCTGCCGAAGCGACTTTAATATCAGAGGAGTCTCGGTACGTCATAACCTCCCTGGCTTGAGTGACATTGAGTTCCTCTGATGAGCTGCTGATGGGAGCTGCAGCTTGGTGGAATGCCCATACAGGGCAACGCTGCTTAAGGTCCAGGGGAGCCCAACCACCTCCAGAGAAACTGACTGATGGTCTCTCTAGAGCCTCCACTGTCGACATTGGCCCCTCGTAGACTAGAAAGGACCAGAGTAGCGTTGGCAAGACTCCATGTTGGTACATCCAGGCTTTGAATTTTCCTGGAAGCCCCAATTTGTCAACCAGTTTATCAAGTCACTTCTGGTTTGTTGAAGTGTGGCTGTGTCCTTTAGGGAACTGTCGAAGATCTGGCCCAGGCTCTTGACCGGTTTTTCTGTCATCGCTGGAATCTGGATCCTCCCAGGGTAAAGCGGAACTGGTCGGCCACTCTTCCCTTCCTCAGGACCAGAGACCTGGACTTGGCTGGTTTAAAGCTCATCCTTGCCCATGAGATGAGCCGTTCCAGCCCTTGAAGGAGCCATCTGCACCCAGGGACGGATGTTGCCATCACCGTCAGGTCATCCATGAATGCTCTTATGGAGGGTTGCCAAGTGCCAGATCTAGACATGGGGCCTCTACATACCACCTCCACTGACTTGACAGTCATGTTCATGGACAATGAGAAGAGTGACACCGAGATTGTGCAGCCAGTGATTAGGCCCTTCTCCAGCCGATGCCAAGCTGATGTTAGTGATCTTGAGGAGACTCTCAACCTGAAGTTGCCGTAATAGTCCAGAATGAAGTTTCGGATCATCTCTGGAACATGGCGTCTAGTCAGTGCTGTTTCAGCGAGCTTGTGTGGGATGGATCCATAGGCGTTGGTTATGTCTAGCCAGAGTGCTGCAAGGTCTCCTCTGTTTCCCCTTGCCTCCCGGATGAGCTGGGTCACCACTCCTGTGTGCTCTAGGCATCCAGGTACTCCTGGGACTCCCCCCTTCCGCACTGAGGTGTCTATGTATCCATTCTTCAAGAGGAACTCAGTTAAACATTGGGCCACAATCTTGAAGAAGATCTTCCCTTCAATGCTGAGCAGCAAGATGATACGAAACTGCTCGATTTTGCTTGAATCTTCTTTTGGTATCCAGATACCCTCCGCTTGCCTCCACTGAGCAGCAACCTTTCCTGTCGGCCAGACCACCTTTAAGATCTTCCAGAGTCACACAAGGAGCATGTAGACTTTGTAAGGCACTCTGCTGGGGCCAGGAGCTGAACTTGCTCTTGCTGCTTTGACTGCATCTTTGACCTGTTACATTACGCACCCTTCGCATCGCACAGATCTGTAAATCTAGACTCTGCTCCAGTTTTCGGGGAAGGCTTGAACACAACCTGCTGACAGCATGGTCATGGTCACCATCACCATTACTGAGGCTAGCTTTTGCTGTGTACAAGGAGGAACTGGCAGAATTCCAGAAGGCATTTGATCAGATATTGCATGGTGTCGGGGATTTGGAGTATATGGACGCATTTAGAGTATTGGGCCCCTTATCACATCTAAGAAATGATGTGCTGGCATTGGAGAGGGTCCAGAGGAGGTTCACAAGAATGATTCTGTAAATGAAAGGATTAACATATGAGGAATTTGATGACTCTGGGCCTATACTTGCTGGGCTTAAGAAGAATGAGGGGAGGGGATCTCATTAAAACTATTGACTGTTGAAAGACCTAGCTAGAGTAGAAGTCGAGAGTATATTTCCTATAGTGGTGGAGTCTACACCCAGAGGGCAGAGCTTCAGAATAGAGAGACGTCCCTTTAGAATAGAGATGTGGAGGAATTTCTTTAGCCAGAGTGTGGTGAATCTGTGGAATTCATTGCCACAGATGGCTGTGCAGACCAAGTCATCGGATATGATTAAAGTTCAAAGTAACTTTATTATCAGTGACTAGTGGAGTGCCACAGGGATCTGTCCTGTGACCCCTGCTATTTGTGATTTTTATAAATGACCTGAACGTAGAGGCAGAAGGATGGGTGAGTAAGTTTGCGGATGACAGGAAGATAGGAGGAGTTGTGGATAGAGCTGCAGGTTGTCGAAGGTTACAAGAGGATATAGACAGGCTGCAGAGTTGGGCAAAAAAATGGCAGATGGAGTTCAATCCGGACAAGTGTGAGGTGATGCATTTTGGAAAGAGAAACCAGAAGACTGAGTACAGGGTTAATGGTCGGTTACTTAAGAGTGTGGATGAACAAAGGGACCTTGAGGTTCAAATCCATACATCCCTCAAGGTTGCTGCACAGGTTGATAGAGTAGTTAAGAAGGCCTATGGGATGCTAGGCTTCATTAACAGGGAGATTGAGTTCAAGAATAGAGAAGTCATGTTGCAACTCTACAAATCTCTAGTGAGACCGCACTTAGAGGCAGGACTTCTTTTCAGCGTCGAGCGGGCAGCGGAGTCCGTGGAAGCAGAGTCCTGGGCTTTGGCTAAGTGGGCTTCGGCGTAAGGGGACTTCGGTAAGGCTGTGTGATTGCTCGCTGAGGGGAAGAAGGTAAGGTCGCTAGGTGCTTTTTAGACATTCTATTAATCCAGTTCAGGTATGGGGGAGACAGTCAGAGCAGTGGTGTGCTCCGTGTGCAGTATGTGGGAAGTCAGGGTCAACACAGTTGTCCCTGATGACCACACCTGCAAAAGGTGCGTCCAGCTGCAGCTCCTATCAGCCCGAGTTAGGGAGTTGGAGCAGGAGCTGGATGAACTACGGATCATTCGGGAGGCAGAGGCAGAGATAGATAGTTATCAGGAGGTAGTCACACCAAAAATCCAAGAAGTAGGCAGATGGGTGATGGTCCAGAGAGGCAGGGGGAGCAGGCAGAGAGAGCAGAGCACCCCTGCGGCCATTCCCATTAACAATAAGTATACCGTACTGGATACTGTTGATGGGGATGACCTACCAGGAATGAGTTGTAGTGGTCCTGCCTCTGGCACAGAGGTTGAACCCTCAACTAGAAAGGGGAGGAGGGAAGAGAAGAGAGCGATAGTTTTAGGGGATTCTATAGTTAGGGGGGCAGATAGGAGATTTTGTGGGGCAGATCGGGAGTCTCGGATGGTATGTTGCCTCCCTGGTGCCAGGGTCCGGGACATCTTAGATCGGGTTCAGGCTATTCTTGAGAACGAGGGCATGAACCCAGATGTAGTGGTCCATGTAGGGACCAACGATGTAGGTAAGGTGAGTGAGGGGGTCCTGCTTAGAGAGTTCAGGGAGTTAGGAGTGAAGCTGAAAGGCAGGACCTCCAGGGTGACAATCTCGGGATTGCTCCCTGTGCCACGTGCGAGTGAGGCGAAGAATAGAATGATTATGCACATTAATACGAGGCTGAGAGCATGGTGCAGGAAGGAAGGGTTCAGGTTTTTGGATAATTGGTCTTTGTTCCAGGGACGTTGGGATCTGTTTCGAAGGGACGGTCTACATCTGAACTGGAGGGGTGCTAACATTCTTGCAGGAATGTTTGCCAGTGCTGCTCGGGGGGGTTTAAACTAGATGTGCAGGGGGCAGGGATCCAGAATATGAGAGAAGATGATATGATGAAGGATAAGGGACAGGTGGGGAATACACGTTTCCCAAATATTAGTTGTGTAAAGGAGAAAGGTGAGACAGAACATGTGTTGGAAAAGTTACATGTACAGAGGGTTGGTCAGAAGGAGCATGGGGTTAAATGTGTAGAAGGTTTGGGTGATCTTGAGAAGGTCATCAAAATTCAAGGTGCAGTTAGCCCAATGGAAGTTCAAGGAGCTGGGTTAGGTACAATAGTGTTTTAAGCAAAGAGTGGAGGAATGGGCTAAGAATTCTATACTTGAATGTGCGTAGTGTCAGAAATAAGACAGATGAGCTTGAAGCTCAGATGAAAATGGGGAACTACGATATTGTTGGGATAACAGAGACATGGCTGCAAGGGGATCAGGCCTGGGAATTGAGTGTACCAGGGTATACGTGCTATCGTAGAGACAGAAATATGGGAAGAGGGGGTGGGGTGGCCCTGTTGGTGAGGAATGAGATTCAGTCCTTAGCAAGGGGTGACTTAGGAACAGGGGAAGTAGAGTCTGTGTGGATTGAGCTGAGGAACAGTAAGGGTATAAAGACCCTAATGGGTGTTGTGTACAGGCCCCCAAACAGTAGCGTGGATATTGGGTACAAGTTGATTAGGGAGTTAACATTGGCATGTGCTAAAGGTAATGCAGTCGTTATGGGAGATTTCAACATGCAGGTGGACTGGGAGAATCAGGTAGGTGCTGGACCCCAGGATAGGGAGTTCGTGGAGTGTCTAGGACAGGGGTCAGCAACCTTTACCACTGAAAGAGCCACTTGGACCCATTTCCCACAGAAAAGAAAACACTGGGAGCCGCAAAACCCGCTTGACATTTAAAATGAAATAACACTGCATACAACGTTTTGTTTTGCCTTTATGCTATGTATAAACAAACTATAATGTGTTGCATTTATGAAATTGATGAACTCCTGCAGAGAAAATGAAATTACATTTCTGCATGCAACAAAAACATTTTGAACTCCGAAAAAAAGACGTTGGGTTGAAGGTTACTTTTAAGTAAAATACTCAACGTCTATTTGAGTCCTTCTTGTATTTATGAAAAACGCCAAACTTAAATTTGCCGCCAGCAGCAAACCAAAAATAACGTCAGCCAGCTGTCAACCTGAAAAATAAAAGGACTATTTCACTGAACAATGAAAACATATGAATATACGTAAAATAATAGGCAATTAAAATATTTATCATACTTGTTCAGGTTGACTCACACCTGACAATGCAGTCGTATTTAGTAGGGATGGATCGATGCTTAGGGGAGTGACCGGGAAGGATAATGTGTTTTTTTCCTCTCTGAACTCACAGAAGCATTTCCCAAACGATGTTTGCATTGCGATGATTGCAGAATGTAAATACTCCGAATTTATCATGTCGTGACCTTGTTTGAACTCTCTCAAATTGGGGAAGTGAGACAATGTGCCTTTCTGTAAATCTCTGGCAAGCAACGTCAACTTGCGCTCGAATGCCAAAACATCCTCCAACATGTGCAGGGCTGTACGTCCTTACCCCGTTGAAGAGCTGTGTTCAGCGTGTTCAGGTGCGCTGTCATGTCTACCATGAAGTGTAGCTTTTCCAGCCACTCTGGCTGTTCCAGCTCAGGAAAGTTGAGCCCTTTGCTGCCCAGGAAAGTTTTCACTTCTTCCAGACACGCGACAAAGCGTTTCAGCACCTCCCCTTTGGACAGCCACTGGACTTTGTTGTGCAGCAGGAGATCAGAATATGCGCTTTCCAGCTCGTCCAGTAACAAACGGAATTGACGGTGATTTAAACTTTTTGCCATTATTTTATTGACAATCTGAATGACAACATCCATTACTTCTGTGCATTCCGGAGGAAATGTTTGAGCGCACAGTGCCTCTTGGTGCAAGATGCAGTGAAAAGTCAGCAGCTTTCTGTCCAGCGACTTCTGCAGTAAAGCCACAAATCCCTTGTGCGTTCCCGTCATATTCGGTGCCCCATCAGTAGCTACTGACACCAGATGGGTGGTCTTTATTCCTTTGGCTCTTAAACAATTCAAGACAGCCTCACAGATGTCCTCCCCCCGTGTTTGGTCTTTTAGAGGTATCAACTCAATCAGTTCTTCCTGTGGCCCGGCAGAGTTTACATACCGGCAGAACAACGCTATTTGTTCAATATCACCTTTGTCTTTAGACTCGTCACAGGCAATCGAGTAGGCCACAGCTGAATTGATGTCTTTAATTTGCTGTCTTGTGATGTCTTCTGCCATTTTTATGGTTCTGTCTTTGACAGTCTTTGCAGAGAGGGGCATATCCCTGATTTTCTGCACAATTTCACTCTTGTTTTTAAAGTCCGTGAATAGATGTTCTGAAATCTTAATGAAAGATTCTTTTATATATTCACCATCTGTAAACTGCTTCCCGTGCCTGACTATTTCCTGAGCGGCAATATAACTGGCGTATGTCGTTGATTTTCCAGACTTCATCCATTTCTGGAAATGATTTTTGCTCAGATCAACCTTCCGCATCAGTTCCGAAACGGCTTTTTTTCTCTCATCTCCATCCGGATATTTTTGAGCAAAGGCTGCATGTTTATTCTGGAAATGCCTTGCGACATTTGACTTTTTGTTGTTTGCTAGTTTCTCATTGCATATTAAGCATACCGGTAAACCAGTCTCGTCAACAGTGAAAGCAAATGAATCTGTCCACGTATCATTAAACGTTCTGTTTTCTTCAGTCACTTTTCTTTTTTTAGAATTCTCCATAGTTGGCTTACCTTGGATCGAAAAATTAAAGAAATCGCGCACTGGCGGGTGTCAGGTATTGGCAGTGGTGACGTATATTAATAGCGATAAAAACACGTTGTAGCGGTGTGCTCACGCAGTCAGTAAACTGCAGTCGAATAACTTTATTCGAACTAAACAGCCTTGCTTTTAAGCCTCCCTCAACCCAGCCCCCATGGACGCAGATGCTGCAAAAGACGCGTACTCACAAACCCCCGTAGGCTATCTCCCTTAGCCGGAATGCTGGCTAATTGTGAGCCGTTTCGGATGTGCCAGGAAATGTGTCGCCACACTTAGATTGTACAAGATCACCATAATCTTCAAATTTAGAATTACATTTCAAAAGCTAACAAACTAACATAAAATATATTTTAATTAAATACTGACCAATTATTTCCCAAAGCCACAGGGAGCCGCAGCACAGAGGTGAAAGAGCCACAAATGGCTCGGGAGCCGCAGGTTGCCGACCCCCGGTCTAAGGGATGTATTTTTGGAACAGCTTGTGCTTGAGCCTACCAGGAACGAGGCTATTTTGGACTTGGTGATGTGTAATGAACAGGAATTGATAAGTGATCTTGAAGTAAAGGAGCCATTAGGAAGTAGTGATCATAACATGATAAGTTTTTATCTACAATTTGAGAGGGATAAGGGCAGATCAGAGGTGTCAGTGTTGCAATTAAATAAAGGAGACTACGGAGCCATGAGGGAAGAGCTGGCCAAAGTTAAATGGGCGGATGCCCTGGCAGGAAAGACAGTGGATCAGCAGTGGCAGATATTCTTGGGGATAATACAAAAGATGCAAAAGCAGTTCATTCCAATGAGAAGGAAGGATTCAAAGAGGGGGAAGGGGCCACAGTGGTTGACAAAGGAAGTCAGAGATTGTATAGCATTAAAGAAAAAGAAGTATGACAGGGCTAAGATGAGTGGGAATACAGATGATTGGGAAAGTTTTAAGGAACAGCAGATCTTAACTAAAAAAGCAATACGGAGAGAAAAAATCAGGTATGAGCTCAGTCTAGCCAGGAATATAAAAGGGGATAGCAAAAGCTTTTTTAGCTATGTGAAGAGAAAGAAGATAATTAAGAACAATGTTGGCCCCTTGAAGAATGAATTGGGAGAAATTGTTATGGGAAACAGGGAAATGGCAACAGAATTTAATGCGTACTTTAGATCTGTCTTCACCAGGGAGGACACAAGCAATCTCCCAGATGTATGGATGGGCCAGGGTCATAAGATATCAGAGGAATTGAAACAGATTGACATTAGGAAAGAAACTGTGATGAGTAGACTGATAGGACTGAAGGCTAATAAATCCCCGGGTCCAGATGGTCTGCATCCGAGGGTTCTAAAAGAGGTGGCTCAGGAAATTGCAGATGCATTGGTAATCATTTTCCAGTGTTCCTTAGATTCAGGATCAGTTCCTGAAGATTGGAGAGTGGCTAATGTTATCCCACTTTTCAAGAAGGGAGGGAAGGAGAAAACGGAGAACTATCGCCCTGTTAGCCTAACTTCAGTCGTGGGGAAGATGCTTGAGTCCATTATTAAGGACGAAATAGTGGCATATCTTGATGGCAGTAATAGGATTAGGCCGAGCCAGCATGGATTTACCAAGGGCAAATCATGCTTGACTAATCTGTTGGAGTTTTTTAAGGGTGTAACAAGGATGTTAGACGAGGGTAAGCCAGTGGATGTAGTGTACCTAGATTTTCAGAAGGCATTCAATTAGGTGCCACATAGGAGATTGGTGAGTAAAATCAGAGCTCATGGCATTGGGGGCAGGGTTTCAACATGGATAGAAAACTGGTTGGCAGATAGAAAGTAAAGGGTAGCAGTGAATGGGTGTTTCTCGGACTGGCTGGAGGTGACTAGTGGGGTACCACAGGGCTCTGTATTGGGACCACAGCTCTTTACGATTTATGTCAACGATTTAGATGAGGGCATTGAAAACTATATCAGCAAGTTTGCTGACGACACTAAACTGGGTGGCAGTGTGACATGCGAAGAGGACGTTAGGAGAATACAGGGAGACTTGGATAGGCTGGGTGAGTGGGCAGATACTTGGCAGATGTCATTCAATGTGAATAAATATGAAGTTATCCACTTTGGAAGCAGGAACAAGAGGGCAGAGTATTGTCTGAACGGTGTAGAGTTAGGTAAGGGAGAAATGCAAAGAGACCTAGGAGTCCTAGTTCATCAGTCAATGAAGGTGAATGAGCAAGTGCAACAGGCAGTGAAGAGGGCAAATGGAATGTTGGCCTTTATTACAAGGGGAATTGAGTACAAGAGCAAGGATGTCCTTTTGCATTTGTACAGGGCCCTGGTGAGACCACACCTGGAATATTGTGTACAGTTTTGGTCTCCAGGTTTAAGGAAGGACATTCTGGCAATTGAGGAAGTGCAGCGTAGATTCACTAGGTTGATTCCTGGGATGGCAGGGCTGTCTTACGCAGAGAGATTGGAGAGATTGGGCTTGTACACACTGGAATTGAGGAGATTGAGAGGGGATCTGATTGAAAGGTTTAAGATAATTAAAGGATTTGATAGGATTGAGGCAGGAAATATGTTCCAGATGTTGGGAGAGTCCAATACCAGAGGGCATGGATTGAGAATAAGAGGTCAGTTATTTAAAACAGAGTTGAGGAAGAACTTCTTCTCCCAGAGAGTTGTGGAGGTGTGAGATGCACTGCCTCGGAAGACGGTGGAGGCCAATTCTCTGGGATGCTTTCAAGAAGGAGCTAGATAGATATCTGATGGATAGGGGAATCAAGGGATATGGGGACAAGGCAGGGACTGGGTATTGATAGTGAATGATCAGCCATGATCTCAGAATGGCGGTGCAGACTCGAGGGGCCGAATGGTCTACTTCTGCACCTATTGTCTATTGTCTATTATCTATAGAGTATTGTGTTCAATTCTGGTCATGTCATTATAGGAAGGATGTGGAAGCTATGGAGAGGGTGCAGAGGAGATTACTAGGATGTTGCCTGGTTTGGAGAACAAATCATATGAAGCAAGGTTAGCAGAGCTGGGACCTTTCTCTTTGGAGCGTAGAAGAATGAGAGGGGACTTGATAGAGGTCTACAAGATTATGAGAGGCATAGATAGGGTGGATAGTCAGTACCTGTTTCCCAGGGCACCAATAGCAAACACCAGAGGGCATATGTACAAAATTAAGGGAGGGAAGTTTAAGGGAGACATCAGGGGTAAGTTAAGAGCCTCTTGGACAGGCACATGGATGAAAGAAAAATGGAGGGTTATGGGGTAGTGTGGGTTTAGTACTTTTTTTAAGGATTATATGGGTCGGCACAACATGGAGGGCTGAAGGGCCTGTACTGTGCTGTAGTGTTCTATGGTTCTATGATTCAAAGTATATATATATATGTCACCATATGCAAACCTGAGGTTCATTTTCTTGTGGGTATACTCAATAAATCCATAGAATGATAATAACTATAGCAGAATCAATGAAAGACTGCCTAACTAGGGCATTCAACCGGAGAGCAAAAGATAACAAACTGTACAAATACAAAAAGAAAGAATAAATAAATAAATAAATAAATAAATAAATAGATAAATAGATAGATAGATAGATAGATAGATAAATGCCAGTAAGCAATAAATATCAAGACTATAATAGGAAGAGTCCTTAAAAGTGAGTCTATTGGCTGTGGAAACATTTCATTGATGGGGCAAGTGAAGTTGAGTGAAGTTAATCCCTCAAGTTCAGGAGCCTGTTGGTTGAGGGGTAATAACTGTTATCTGAACCTGGTGGTGTGGGTCCTGAGGCTCCTGTACCTCTATCCTGATGGCAGCTGTGAGAAGAGAGCATGGCCTGGGTGGTGGGGTCCCTGATGATGGATGCTGCTTTCTAGTGACAATGCTCCATTTAAATATGCTCAGTGGCGGGGAGGGCTTTACCTGCGACGGACTTTTCATAGGATTTTCCGTTCAAGGGCATTGGTGTTTCCATACCAGGCTGTGATGCAGCCAGTCAATATACTCTCCACTACATATCTATGAAAGTTTGTCAAAGTTTTAGATGTCACGGAAAATCTCTGCAAACTCCTAAGAAAGTAGAGGCACTGCCATGCTTTCTTCATAGTTGCACTTACACGCTGAGCCTAGGACAGGCCCTCCAAAATAATAACAGTGAGGAATTTACAGTTGCTGACCCTCTCCATCTCTGATCCTCCGATGGGGACTGGCTCATGGACCTCTGGTTTCCTTCTCCTGAAGTTAATAATCAGATCCTTTGTCTTACTGACATACAAAAGAAAAAAAGAAATAATAATAATAAATAAATAAGCAAGAAATATTGAGAACATGAGATGAAGAGTCCTTGAAGGTGAGTTCACAGCTTGTGGGGACAGTTCGGTGATGGAGCAAGTGAAGCTGAGTGAAGTTGCCTCCACTGGTTCAAAAGCCTGATAGTCGAGGGCAAAAAACTGTTCCTGAACCTGGAAGTGTGAGTCTGGAGGCCTCCTGTATCATCTTCCTGATGGCAGCAGTGAGAAAGGGGCATGACTTACACCCACAGACGCCTGGATTGATACAGGCCAATTAACACAACCCCAGTGTCTTAACGTTTGGCTGTTACATTTGCAAATATCTCATGGTTACCATTTTGCACGCCATATACCTTAGACTGGGGTCCAGCTTGTGCTTTTAACACCAATTTATATAATTATGTAACAATTACAGCACGGAAACAGGCCATCTTGGCCCTTCTAGCCCGTGCCGAACACTTACTCTCACCTAGTCCCACTGACCCGCACTCAGCCCATAACCCTCCATTCCTTTCCTGTCCAGATACCTATTCTATTTTACTTTAAATGACAAAATCAAACCTGCCTCTACCACTTCTACTGGAAGCTCGTTCCACACAGCTACCAATCCCTGAGTAAAGAAGTTCCCCCACACGTTACCCCTAAACTTTTGCCCTTAACTCTCAACTCATATCCTCTTGTTTGAATCTCCCCTACTCTCAATGGAAAAAGCCTATCCACGTCAACTCTATCTATCCCCCTCATAATTTTAAATACCTCTATCAAGTCCCCCCTCAACCTTCTACGCTCTAAAGAATAAAGACATAACTTGTTCAACCTTTCTCTGTAACTTAGGTGCTGAAACCCAGGTAACATTCTAGTAAATCTCCTCTGTACTCTCTCTATTTTGTTGACATCTTTCCTATAATTCGGTGACCAGAACTGTACACAATACTCCAAATTTGGCCTCACCAATGCCTTGTACAATTTCAACATTACATCCCATCTCCTATACTCAATGCTCTGATTTATAAAGGCCAGCATACCAAAAGCTTTCTTCACCACCCTATTCACATGAGATTCCACCTTCAGGGAACTATGCACCATTATTCCTAGATCACTCTGTTCTACTGCATTCCTCAATGCCCTACCATTTACCATGTATGTCCTATTTTGATTATTCCTAGCAAAATGTAGCACCTCAATTTATGCTTGCAATTTACAATAAGAATTGATTCTTGCTTGAATATATATATGCTATATTTACATAACTCCAGAATGTTCCCTCCTCTTGGCCACTGGACAGAAATTTGTGGAAGGACAAACATTAAGGAGGATCTAATTAAGTAGGGCAGTGAAAATGCCCTTCACTTTGGATCCCTCCCCCAGTTACTCACATATCTGCATCTACATCTACACTCTCATCCCCAACCTGGTATCTACAAGAGTAAGCAGAGGTGGCAATAAAATATCCCAGAAATTTGATCACATCCACTTCTTGGGTATTTTTGCTCTCTCAATGTCAAACAGTCTATAAAATGTACTTTTGTTGTTCATGTGCTTGTTGCTTTTTTTCCTGCTGCCCCATTGCAGTTTATCTTCAGTATCTGATAGCTGAAACTCAGCAGTGGCTATCAATAGTTACTCTGTGGGCAGAGACACCAGCAAGGTAACTGTATCAGGTTCATGGGAAACAGTTCACACTCCATGCCATGACAAAAGATAGTCAAAATAATCTGACAAGTCTTTCGGTCCCTTCAACCGACCTACAGGAGGGTTTGGGCTGGTCTCTATTTGAAAGGCTTCAAGGACCTCACACAAGCAGCACCACCTCCCAGACTTCCCTTTTGATTGCTGGCCCAGTCACTGAAATGCCCAGTTCATTTGTGTTCACTCCCCATTCAGGCTGGGGTGGCTACCTTCAGACTGAGGTAAACTATGTATACCTGTCTGGACACGCCCCTCTGCTGACTGCTCCTGTGGCTCCTCCCACAGACCCCTGTATAAAGGCGATTGGAGACACTGTCCCGGCCTCAGTCTCCAAGATGTCGTGGTCACGTTTATAGACAATAGACAATAGGTGCAGAAGTAGACCATTCGGCCCTTCGAGCCTGCACCGCCATTCTGAGATCATGGCTAATCATCTACTATCAATACCCGGTTCCTGCCTTGTCCCCATATCCCTTGATTCCCCTATCCATAAGATACCTATCTAGCTCCTTCTTGAAAGCATCCAGAGAATTGGCCTCCACTGCCTTCCGAGGCAGTGCATTCCAGACCCCCACAACTCTCTGGGAGAAGTTTTTCCTTAACTCTGTCCTAAATGACCTACCCCTTATTCTCAAACCATGCCCTCTGGTACTGGACTCTCCCAGCATCTGGAACATATTTCCTGCCTCTATCTTGTCCAATCCCTTAATAATCTTATATGTTTCAATCAGATCCCCTCTCAATCTCCTTAATTCCAGCGTGTACAAGCCCAGTCTCTCTAACCTCTCTGCGTAAGACAGTCCAGACATCCCAGGAATTAACCTCGTGAATCTACGCTGCACTTCCTCTGCAGCCAGGATGTCCTTCCTTAACCCTGGAGACCAAAACTGTACACAATACTCCAGGTGTGGTCTCACCAAGGCTCTGTACAAATGCAAGAGGATTTCCTTGCTCTTGTACTCAATTCCCTTTGTAAGAAAGGCCAACATTCCATTAGCCTTCTTCACTGCCTGCTGCACTTGCTCATTCACCTTCAGTGACTGATGAACAATGACTCCTAGATCTCTTTGTATTTCTCCCTTACCTAACTCTACACCGTTCAGATAATAATCTGCCTTCCTGTTCTTACTCCCAAAGTGGATAACCTCACACTTATTCACATTAAACGTCATCTGCCAAGTATCTGCCCACTCACCCAGCCTATCCAAGTCACCCTGAATTCTCCTAACATCCTCATCACATGTCACACTGCCACCCAGCTTAGTATCATCTGCAAACTTGCTGATGTTATTCTCAATGCCTTCATCTAAATCATTGATGTAAATCGTAAACAGCTGTGGTCCCAATACAGAGCCCTGTGGCACCCCACTAGTCACCACCTGCCATTCCGAGAAACACCCATTCACCGCTACCCTTTGCTTTCTATCTGCCAACCAGTTTTCTATCCATGTCAATATCTTTCCCCCAATGCCATGAGCTCTGATTTTACCCAGCAATCTCCTATGTGGGACCTTATTAAATGCCTTCTGAAAATCGAGGTACACTGCATCCACTGGATCTCCCTTGACCAACTTCCGGGTTACATCCTTGAAAAACTCCAATAGATTAGTCAAGCATGATTTGCCCATGGTAAATCCATGCTGGCTCGGCCCAATCCTATCACTGCTATCTAGATATGCCACTATTTCATCTTTAATAATGGACTCTAGTATCTTCCCCACTACTGATGTCAGGCTGACAGGTCGATAGTTCTCTGTTTTCTCCCTCCCTCCTTTCTTAAAAATTGGGATAACATTAGCCATTCTCCAATCCTCAGGAACTGATCCTGAATCTAAGGAACATTGGAAAATGATTACCAATGCATCCGCAATTTCCAGAGCCACCTCCTTTAGTACCCTAGGATGCAGACCATCTGGACCTGGGGATTTGTCAGCCTTCAGTCCCATCAGTCTACTCATCACCGTTTCCTTCCTAATGTCAATCTGTTTCATTTCCTCTGTTACCCTATGTCCTTGGCCCATCCATACATCTAGGAGATTGCTTGTGTCTTCCTTAGTGAAAACAGATCTAAAGTACTCATTAAATTCTTCTGCCATTTCTCTGTTTCCTATAACAATTTCACCGAATTCATTCTTCAAGGGCCCAATACTGTTCTTAACTATCTTCTTTCTCTTCACATACCTAAAAAAGCTTTTGCTATCTTCCTTTATATTCCTGGCTAGCTTGCATTCGTACCTCATTTTTTCTCCCCGTATTGCCTTTTTATTTAAGTTCTATTGTTCCTTAAAAACTTCCCAATCATCTGTCCTCCCACTCACCTTAGCTCTGTCATACTTCCTTTTTTTTAATGCTATGCAATCTCTGACTTCCTTTGGCAATCACTGTGGCCCCTTTCCCCCCTTTGAATCCTTCCTTCTCTGGGGGATGAACTGATTTTGCACCTTGTGCGTTATTCCCAAGAATACCTGCCATTGCTGTTCCACTGTCTTTTCTGCTAGGTTATCTGTCCAGTCAACTTTGGCCAGCTCCTCCCTCATGGCTCCATAGTTTCTCCTGTTCAACTGCAACACTGACACCTCTGAGCTGCCCTTATCCTTCTCAAATTGCAGATAAAAACTTATCATATTATGATCACTACCTCCTAATGGCTCCTTTACTGCAAGATCGCTTATCAAATCCTGTTCATTACATAACAATAAATCCAGAATAGTGTTGTCCCTGGTCAGCTCTTGTAAAAGCTGTTCCAAGAATGCATCCCGTAGGCACTCTACAAACTCCCTATCCTGGGGTCCAGCACCAACCTGATTCTCCCAGTTCACCTGCATGTTGAAATCCCCCATAACTACTGCAACATTACCTTTGCCACATGCCAATGTTAACTCCCTATTCAACTTGCACCCAATATCCATGCTACTCTTTGGTGGCCTGTAGACAACATCCATTTGGGTCCTTTTGCCCTTACTGTTCCTCAGTTCTATCCACACAGATTCTACTTCTCCTGACCCTACGTCCCCCCTTACAAAGGACTGAATCTCATTCCTCACCAACAGGGCCACCCCACCCCCTTTGCCCACATTTCTGTCCCTACGATAGCACGTATACCCTTGTACATTCATTTCCCAGGTCTGATCTCCCTGCAGCCATGTCTCCGTTATCCCAACAACATCATAGTTACCCATTCGCACCTGAGCTTCAAGCTCATCCGCCTTATTTCTGACACTTTGTGCATTCAGATATAGAATTTTGAGCCCATTTCTCCTCTCTGTCTGAATCGCTGCCTATTGTGCTTAACCCAGCTCCCCGAACTCCCATCGGGCTATATGCCCCTAGAATTTTGTTGTCCTTCCTAAATTTACTTATTCTTTCTGCACATTTAACTCCATGTTCCGTCAGACCATCCCTCTGTGCATCTGTCCTCCTTATCATTTGTTCCGCCTCACCTTTCTCTACCACACACTTAATATTCCGGAACCGTGTAGTCCCCACCTGTCCTTTATTCTTCATCTTGCTATCCTCTCTCACATTCTGGATCCCCGCCCCCTGCAAATTTAGTTTAAACCCCCAATTTATTATATTGCAGCTAATAAAAGCCTCTCTTTTGCCTCCCATCTCCGAAAGTTATTGATGGTACATCACAGTCGCTCTGCAGTTTATTTCCCTTTTAGCTCTGCAATCCCATTATGGTTGGGGAACTTGATTTCTCAGCCATAACTTGGATCTCCTCCAATCTATTTTCCCAATATCTTTCTATTCTGATCAATATAACTAATTTTCTACTTCCCAGAACCAGCCTTCATTACAAAGTAACATTACCATTATACTTTAACAAGCTGTTCATGGCTCGCAGACACTGTCTTGGTCTTCTGCATTTGCATTCCCATTCCTTTCCATCTGGATGTCTCCTTCCATTGGGAGTGGTCAGATGAGAAGCAGCAGGCTGGTGTTCATCACTTGAATTCTCTGTAATGACGTTGTTACTGGATAGATTTGAACCCTTGTTCTGTCTTTGAGGGCAACAAGACTGTGAGTCATATTATTTAACCTGAGTCCAGTGTTTCCACTGGCTGCGTCACCAGGCACACAAGCACAGGTGTCATTTGTCAAAAGCACCATCTGTAGTCTTATCAACCTGAGAGCAAACCCTATCTTTTCAGGCAGCTCCCTTACCATGACTTAGCCACCTGGCTGTGGGAGGACTATCTTCTCTTCCTCTGCCTGTCTCTGATAAGCAATATGTTGCTGCTGTTTTGTTTGGTCCCTCAAAGTGTTAACCTGGTTACAATGGTCCTTTACAGCTCCATATAATCTTACTAATTCGGCTCCAGTAATTTCTTTCTCTACATTTCAATTTCTGTCACCTTATGTTCTTGTGCTGCTCTCTTTGCCTCGCGATCTGCACATTCATTCTCCTTCTGCACATCTTCCCTCACCTTTCTGGTGTGTCTTCACTTCAGTTGCTGCTCACTCTGCAGGCAGCTGCACTGCTTTTAACAGTTCTTCACTGTATTGGGCCCTTACCCTGGGACCTCCTGACATGATTCATGCACATCCTCCTATGTCCTGTCCCTGCTTGGGGTTGCTGTCTCTCTCTGGATCATGTTCTCTGCCCTAGGGATCACACGTTTGTTCTTCCTGTCTTGTCCATGATATTTCTCCTTTTGCAGAGTCTATGAGAACACCTGTCTTACTCAGTGTGTCCATCCCCAGGATAGTACCCTCATTATTTGGACACACCCAAAAATCCGCAGGAAGCTGCACTCCTTCAATCTCAAGTACCCAAGTCTCAGTTGCTTCTATTAATCAAGTCATTGAGCTCAAAAGTCAGGAAGCTCTGCTGCAGCTTTATAAAACTCCAGTTAGAGTATTGCATATAGTTCTATTCACCTCATTATAGGAAGGATGTCGAGACTTTAAGCGGGAGCAGAAGAGGTTTACTAGGATATTGCCTGGATTAGAGGGCATGTGCTTATAAAGAGAAATTAGACAAACTTGAGTTTTTTCAGCAGCGAAGCCTGAGGGGAGATCTGATAAAGGTTTATAAGTTTATGAGAGGCATAAAGTAGACAGACAGTATCTTTATCCAGGGGTTGAAATGTCTAATACCAGAGGGCATGCATTTAAGGTGAGAGGGGGTAATTTCAAAGGAGATGTGACAGGCAAACTTTTTACACAGAGAGTGGTGTGTGCTTGGAATGCGCTGCCTGGGCTGGTGGTAGAGACCGAACATTAAAGACTTTTAATAGGTGTTTCAATAGGCACATGAACGTAAGGAAAATGGAAGGATATGGACATTGTGTCTGCAGAAGAGATTAGTTTAGTTGACTATTCAATTTCCACTTTAATTAGTTCAGTACAACTTTGAAGTGCCTGTTCCTGTGCTGCGCTGTTTGTTCTGTGTTCTAGAATTTATGCAGCCCATGAGACATCTGATGCTGCCAATGAATTGCTTTTGAAATGGAGGCATAGTCACCCGCCCTGCTTACAAGGTTGGAGGTGAATCACTCAGTAATGCACACTTTCATGGCACTAATTAATAACCAATATTTCTTTTGAGAACTCTTTGCCTTTCAATTAGTGAAGCAGGTCCAAGCAGACTATGTGTGTTACAATACTCACCTGACTGTGTCAACTTCCAGGGTTTAAACTCTCCGACTCTCCTGAACTGAGCTCAGTCATCAGCTCTAGTTTGGATTCTCGTCAAGCATCTGATTTAGAACTCTGTCCTTGTTTCAGTCTCATATTGTGTCTCAACTCTAGTCTCCTTATCATCCTCGCCTAGCTCGCTCGGCACAGTACAATTGAGCCTAACATGGACCCAGTGGGGTATTGGAGCCTCTTGTCAGTTGTGGCTAGCCACAGTGAGAAAGTTTCCAGAGTACACAATCTCCAGGTCGCCATGTGCCAACTGTCGCGAGGGGGAAGCCAAAGTCGCTCATTGGTCCCTCTTCAGAGTCAGTCCATCTTCCGACCCCAGAGAGATTTGGTGGGGACCTGGTTTCTTGCCATGGATTCCTCACTCAGTTACTGTTGGTGATCGAGCTGCAGCCGTCCCAGTTTCCTACAGAGTGCAGAAAGGTGGCCTTCACGATCTCTCTCCTGACTGGGAAGGCTCTGGCCTGGGCATTGGGAGTGGAGGTCAGGGATTTGCTCTGATTCGGAAGAATTCATGAACGCTATGAAGAGGGTGTTCCATCTTCCCACAGAGCCTCGGACCGTCTGATGAAGGTGCATCAGGGTGACTCCGCTATTGAGTTTCGGACTTTGGCCAAGGCTTGTGGCTTTTGCCATTCTACCGCCATGGACTCTGAGTGAATTAAAGGATGCCCTTGCCTTGGGAAAGCAGTAAAAGACTTAGAGGCTCTGATTGATCAGTCCATCCACCTCTATAATCGTATGGCGGAGCAGAAGTGTGATTATCTCCAGAGGCCTAAATCCCACCGCATTGCATCACAGTTCCACTCCCCAACCTCAGATAATGGCCAGCCTGTCTACTGCACAAAATCCTGTCAAGCCCATGCAAATCGGCTGCACACGACTTCCACCAGGCCATCAGTCTGATTAATTCACGCTGACTTGAGTGTACTCTATATTACATTGACTCTTCTGTTTATTATAAATTACTATGATTGCACATTGCACATTTAGATGGAGACGTAACGTAAAGATTTTTACTCCTCATGTATGTGAAGGATGTAAGAAATGAAGTCAATTCAAATTCAAATTCTCTCCGCTGATGAGAGGTCCCAGCGTCGGAGTCAAGGTTGCTGTTATTACTGTGGGGAAGCATGTCACTTGTGGGACGAACGTCCATAGCTGCAGCTGTCAAAGGACTGTGACGGTAGCAGTTGTTACTTCCATCCCTACAGATTCCAGTGTCAAGTTGAAGGTGGAGATCTCCTAGGGAAAGAACTGGCGAGTGATGATTGCCTTTGTGGACTGGGACAGCTGGTAACTTCCTGGACTTGGGAACAGCCCATCAGTTCAACATACCTCTGCTGGAGCTGAGCCAGCACATGACTGCAACTGCCCTGGACAGTCATTCTCTTACGTCCGGGAACATCCTACAGGAGACATCGATCTTGCGAATGAAGAATTTTGAAGAATTGAAGAATTTATTTATTTAAATCTTACATCCGTCCCACAAGGTGAGGGAGTAAAAATCTTTGTGTTAGGACTCCGTCACAATGTGCAGACATGCATTTATAAGTCTAGTGGCTTGTAGAAAGAAGCTGATCCATAGCCTGTTGGTCCTGGCTTTAATGCTGCGGTACTGTCTACCAGACGGAAGCAGCTGAAGCAGTTTATGGTCGGGGTGACTGGTGTCCCTGATGATCTTCCAGGCCTCCTTTACACACCTGCTGCTGTAAATGTCCTCAATAGAGGGAGGTTCAAGGATATTTGCTTTCATATCATAGATTCTCCTCAAATACCCCTGATCCTCGAGCACCCTTAGCTTAGCACAACCCTTCTGTGAACTAGGAAGTTGGGAGAATCACTATATGAACAAGTCTTTGCAAGAGGATTTTTTGGTTTGGTGTTCTGCCCCCAGACTCTCCCGACACCAACGGCCGATGAAGAGGCAGACTTTTGCTCAGGGTAACTAGAAGCCTTTGGGAGACCCAGTCCTGCCTCCAAGGGCAGACAAGCTGCCTCCAGTCAACAGGACTCTGCTAGTCCTGACCCTGTCTAGTTGGGAGTGGGCTGGAATAGAAAAAGGGTCTCTGGTTCAGGAGCAAGCCAAGAAGCCCGCTAAGAAGGTGCCCAAGAATTCTGGAGCCCTAGCAGCCAAGCCTAAGGGAACTTGTTGCTGAGTGCCATCTAAGGGAAAGGCTCCAAAATGCAGACCCTTGAACCCTAGTCCCAGGAGGTCAAAGACTATTTATAGCTCCTTAATGCTGTCGTGTAAAGACATGGATGAAGATTTAAACTCTGATTTGGTCAAGTCTCTGGAGCCAGGTTTGGACTCTGTCTCAACAAAGGACTCTAGTGAACCTATGGGGGAGACTCAGCTCTGTCAAATTACCCCTGCTACTTAAGGAGCCTCTGGAGTCGTCAGTGGCAAAATTTTCGGGGATAGTTGCAACACCCAAGCTGATCAATATACCCTTCCCATCTACAAGGATTTGGAAGAGGTCTTCAGCAAGGGAAACGCCTTGACTTCCTCCGCACCAAGCCTATAATTGTGCAATAGATCTACTGCCTAGTACTTGTCCTTCACGGGGTCGATTGTACGCACTCTCAGGCCCAGAGGGAAGCACTATGGAATGGTACATAAAAGAGGCTCTTGCCATAGGATTCATTCAGCCCTCCACCTCACCAGCAGATGCAGGCTTCTTCATCATACAGAACAGGATGGGAGCCTACGGCAATGCATTGATTATGGAGGACTGAATCGCATAATGGCCAAGAATTGTTATTCCCTTCCTCTCATGAACACTGCCTTCAAGATTCTCCAAGGATGAGAATATTCTTGAAGCTACACTTGAGGAGTACAGTACATACAATCTTGTCCACATAAAGAAGGGTGCTGAGTGGAAGACTGCATTCAACACACCGACAGGGCAATATGAGTACCCAAAGGTCATGCCCTTTGGCCTTGCCAACATGCCAGCAGTTTTCTAGGCCTTCATAAATGACGTGCTCCGGGATAGTCTCCGTAAGTGTGCCTTTGTCTACTTGGATGACAGCCTAATTTTGTCTAAGTCTATGGAAGAGCACATCACTCACATCAGAGATATCTTAAAGAGGCTTGTAGGTCATGGACTTTATGTCAAGCTGGAGAAATCTGAAATTTCCATAACCACAGTTTCATTTTTGGGTTTTATCATCTCTAATGGCAACCTTAAGATGGACCCTACCAAGACACAGGCAGTCAGAGATTGGCCACAACCATCCAGTGTGAAACAGGTCTAACGATTCCTGGGATTTGCTAATTTTTACAGAAAGTTCATCAGGAACTTCAGCTCAGCGGCGGCTCCACTGACAGTACTAATTACGAGATCCACGGGCCCCTTTGTTTGGGCTACTAAAGTTGAAGCTGTGTTTGCAGAACTCAAACAGCAATTTATGACAACTCCTGTCTTGATCTCACCAACCCTAGACCTTCCTTTCATCGTGGAGGTGGACACCTCAGACATTGGAGTGGGTGCAGTGTTGTCTCCGTGGACAACTTTGGACAATAAACTGCGTTCTTCTCCAGGTGGCTATCCCTGGCAGAGGTGAACTATGACATCAGAAACAGAGAGCTGCTCACGGTCAAGTAGGCATTGGAGGAATGGCATCATTGGTTTGAGTGGACCAAGAACTCTTCTATTGTAAGGACAGCCTACAAAAGCCTGGCTTATATTCAGGAGGCCAAAAGACTGAATTCCAGGCAGGCCAGGTAGTCTCTTTTCTTTAACAGTTCAATTTGTTCTGACCTATCGACTAAGGGTCAATGAATCAAAACCCAGATGTCTCTTCAGTTAGGTGAACCTGAAAGAGAGGAGCAGCTTAGCACCATTTTGCCCCAAGCCAAGGTGATAGCGCTCGTTCCTTGGAGAATCAATGCATCTCTTCCCAAGCCCCAGGCACAAGTGGAGGTGAGTGGTAGGTCATGTTTAACCAATCTATTAGAGTTTTTCGAGGAGGTTACCAGGAAAGTGGATGAAGGGAAGGCAGTGGATGTTGTCTACATGGACTTCAGTAATGTCTTTGACAAAGTCCCACATGGGAGGCTAGTTAGGAAGATTCAGTCACTAGGTATACATGGTGAGGTAGTAAATTGGATTAGACATTGGCTCAATGGGAGAAGCCAGAGAGTGGTAGTGGAGGATTGCTTCTCTGAGTGGAGGCCTGTGACTAGTGGTGTGCCACAGGGATCAGTGCTGGGTCCATTGTTATTTGTCATCTATATCAATGATCTGGATGATAATGTGGTAAATTGGATCGGTAAATTTGCTGATGATACAAAGATTGGAGGTGTAACGGATAGTAAGGAAGGTTTTCAAAGCTTGCAGAGGGATTTGGATCAGCTGAAAAAATGGGCTGAAAAATGGCAGATGGAGTTTAAAGCAGACAAGTGTGAGGTATTGCACTTTGGAAGGACAAACTAAGGTAGAACCTACAAAGTAAATTGCAGGACACTGAGGAGTGCAGTAGAACAGAGGGATCTGGGAATACAGATGCATAATTCCCTAAAAGTGCCATCACAGGTCGATAGGGTCATAAAGAGAGCTTTTGGCACATTGGCCTTTATAAATCAAAGTATTGAGTATAAGAGTTGGAATGTTATGGTGAGGTTGTATAAGACATTGGTGAGGCCGAGTTTGGAGTGTTGTGTGCAGTTTTGGTCACCTAATTACAGGAAGGATATTAATAAGGTTGAGAGAGTGCAGAGAAGGTTTACAAGGATGTTGCTGGGACTTGAGAAACTGAGTTACAGAGAAAGGTTGAATAGGTTAGGATTTTATTCCCTGGAGCGTAGAAGAATGAGGGGAGATTTGATAGAGGTATATAAAATTATGATAGGTATAGATAGAGTGAATCCAAGCAGGATTTTTCCACAGAGGCTAGGGGAGAGAAAAAACAGGCCTCCAGACAGAGAGGCAATCATCTACAACCACTCTCTGACTTCATCTGTGAAGCCAACGTCTAAACCAATTACAGGAATTCCAGTTGCCAAGCTAATGAACCTTCTTGACCAACCTCTCATGCAGGACCTTGTCAAAGGCCTTGCTAAAGTCCATGTAGACAACATCCACTGACTTGCCTTCATCAACTTTCCTGGTAATGTCCACAAAAGAACTCTATAAAGATTGGTAGACACAACTGACTATGCACAGAGACATGACTATCCCTGATCAGTCCTTGTCTATCCAAATACTCATATATCCTGTCCCTTAACTTTCAATAACCTTCCCACTACTGGCTCACCAGCCTATAATTTCCTGGCTTATTTTTAGAGCCTTTCTTAAACTACGGAACAACATTTGCTATCAACCGATCCTCTGGCACCTCACCCATGGCTCAGGATGTTTTAAATATCTCTACTAGGGCCCTCGCAATTTCTGCACTAGCATCCCAGAGGGTCCGAGGGAACACCTCGTCAGGCCCTGGATTCATTCTGATTTGCCTCAAATGAACAAACATCTTCTTCTTTATAATCTGTATAGGGTCCATGACCTCACTGCTGCAGACTCTGTGACTGTCTCCTGAGTAAATACAGATGGGAAAAAAAACAATTTAAGATCTCCCCCATCGCTTTTGCTCCAGACATAGATTACTATTCTGATCTTCTTGAGGACCAATTTTGTCCCTTGCTATCCTTTTGCTTTTAATATATCTGTAGAGGCAACTAAATGCCTTCTTTTAACCCTCCTGATTTCCTTTGTAAATATTCTCTTGCCTATACCTGCTTTGCCCCTCCTTCATTTTCTTAACCAGGGTTGAATATCTCTTGAAAACCAAGTTCCCTAAACCTGTTATCTTTGCCTTTTATTCTGACAGGAGCATGCAAACTGCATCCTCAATTTCATTTTTGAAGTCCTCCCACTCACCAAATACACCTTTGCCAGAAAACAACTTGCCCCCACCACACTTGCCAGATTTGTACCACGATCAGATTCTTGATTGTAGTGTAACAATGGTTGAGAGTATTGGGACTGCAGTTGATAATTGAGCAGATTCCTTCAAGCAAGCATGACTGAAGTCCCCAGCAATGATGTGAAAGGCATCGGGGTAGGCAGTTTTTTGTTCGAATCATGGCACTCTACATTGCCAAAGCAGATGTTAAGCAAGCATGCATAATGTAAACTGCGATCAGGATAAAACACCCATCTCCTCCCAAATGTTGCTTTTCAGTTAATTGGCCACTAAATTACCCCTGCTGCAGATTAATTTGGGAGAGTTGATGGCCATGTATGGGAAAATCTGTGCGATCACTTGAATCTTCTACAATGCTCTCTTAAGGGGTTGTCAATTGGTGGGTCCTTAGGTGCTTATCTCATGACTAGGGGCTTCTAGACCTCTCAATCCTGCCCCCTTCAATACTCATCACCACAGGACTTAATCCTGGATGTTAGTGTGCATCCCTAATGGAGAACACCTGCACACGACTAACATGGGAAGGCTGATACATGGGCATAGGCAGTCACCACATAGTCTTTAACAGATCAGGGTTAGTGTCCAGTGGCTGGAATGCAAGATAACTGGGGGCCCTTTGCTACTGTTGCAATACATCAACTTTGTGTGCCAGGTCCACCATTGAGGTCTTGGTTGGATCACTTGACCTTATTGCCATGGGTGACCCTACCAGGAGCAAAGTGCCAGATGACTACACTCCACACGGCATCACTGAGGATCTCTGGAACTCAATCCTTGAAGACAATCGGTTACAAGGATATAAATCACTGAACAGTGATTGTCTGACTTCTCTTCCCACAATCAGGGTCAAATTGTTAACCAAGCAAACAATTCAAATCTTTGTATCAAATGCAGTGTCATCACATTGTACCATCTGTTAAAAGTACATGAATCCTTTTCCCATCCTATTAAACGTGTCCTTCTATTCCCTTCATATATTTATCCAATTCCCCCTTTATTTCTCTCAACTGCAGCTTCGAGTGAGCCTCCACATTCCAAGCACTCTTTGAATAAAGTTTCTTTAGAATTTCCTTTATGTACCCTGATCTAATTTCCTACACAGAAATAGTTTGTCTATATACATCCTATCATTCCCATTTTATCATGTTCAAAAGAACTTCATCCTATTTGACCTTTTGCTAAATGATTTTCCCCAATCTTTGGTTGCATCTTCTCCAGAACCAGGGTGTGTGGATCACCCAGCAAAAACAAAATTTCTTTCAGGGAATTTATAAAAACACTCACTGAAGGACAAGTTTCCTCATATCATTCCACCCTATCCCGCACCCCATGACAGCAAGATGGTTAACCTCTGATGAAAATTAATTGTAAAATAACCAAGGACACATATGCATTGCATTATCAAGCTTTATTTCATTTTTATTCCCAGGAGTGAGAAAAATTCCTTAACAAATCCTTATCGCAACTCATTGAGACCTTGAAATACAGGACATTAAAAATTACTGAAAAGACCAGACACAGCTTTTAATAAAACACAAGTACTTCATCTTCTTTGAACAACAGATGACTCAGAGAGTGTCTTCCCATCCTTGGTCTCAATTGTCTTGACAATGAGAGATCTGCTTATTCCACTTGTTTCCAGGCCACCATGGACTGAGGTCTCAAAATGCATTGCTGGATGCGAATAGCCTATTAAACAGAGACAAATGAATCACAAGGAAATAATTAGTAAGGATTATATTGGAAAGCACATCTACCAACTTACTATCTAAATATTAAGCAGTACCCATGGCCAACAATAAAGACCAATAGGCTGCTGAGATCAGCTACTATCCCAGCAAGGGAACCTGCCCTGCCTTTGTGCAAAGTAGATGGATTGGTCAAGACTGTGCCATTCTACTTGAAGTCAGGAACATTAGACCAATCATTTACTCAAAGTTCACACAAGAGTGTAACAGATAAAGAGGGATTTCTGATTTTACAATCCTAATGAGGGCAGATGTACAAATAAAGAGGGAAAAAATATTCTAACAACAGGGTTAGTTCAATTCCATAATAGGACTCTTGTCCTCTTGTAGGGCCGTGGGGACATTTTCTGCTAGATTAATATTTGTCACTGCATTCAGATCTCACCAGGTCTCAGTCCCACCACCGAATCTAATCTTCTCCATTCCTACTATCCACCAAGATCTCTGCACTCTCCCAGGTTTTACAGCCTCCTTTATTTCAACTACTCCATCATTATCAACTGCATCCTATTCATTCTTGGACTGGCCCTACTAAACACTTGAGCAGTTCAAGGTGCTAATTTGCCACTGTTTTCTCAAGGGCAACTTGAGCTGGCAATAAATGCATGCCTTGCAAGTGATGCTCAGTGCTGTTAATGAGAAGTATCTAACCAACTCTCCACCTCTCACTCCTCTAATGTTTCTTTTTTCCCAAAAAAAAAAATCACCTCTTTAAACAGGTTTTGTTTAACCTCCTAATTAATTCAAACTACATCTGATCAGATCCTGACTTTCTAAGTAAGGCAGCATTCTCTAAACAAGGAAATAAGATTCAAACTATCGGGGGGGGGGGGGGGGGGGGGGAGAAAAGGCAACATAACCCTTCCCATGAATATTCACTCTGCGCACCTTGTCCCAGGACTAGTTTCAAAGAGACCATGGGACCCTCGAGGAGCAAGCAACTAAAATATCCTGTTTTACCCAAGATTAGTTTTTAAAGCAACACATACAAAATGCTGGAGGAATTCATCAAGTAGGGGGGGGGGGGGGAGAGAGAAAATAAACCTTCAATGTTTCAGACAAAAATCCTTCATCAAAACTGAATGAAGAGTCCTGATAAATGCTCTTGGCCCAAAATGTCAACTGTTTATTCCTCTCATTAGATGCTGCCTGACTGAGTTCCTCCAGCATTTTGTATATTGCTCAAGATTTCCAGCAGTTCAGAATTTCTTATTTAAGATTTGATTTATTAAAAAAGACATTAGAGCACTTTTCTTACTTTTTACCGATTGGTGCAAAGTTACGTTCACTGGCTTTGACAATCTGTAATCAAAGACAAAGTAACTGTTATTTGAAAGAAAGCACACTGGCAAATAAAGTAGTAAGTGGAACCCATAGTTTGTGTAGTACTTATTTGTACTTAAAATTGCTTCATCTTGGCTGGGAGCACTCATCTAGCATCCAGTAACACTGCTGGATGTCCAGTGAAAATGCACATGGAATAGTACAGCACCTTTGGCCCATGTTGCTGTGCTGACCTTTTAAACTACTCCAAGAACCTTCCCCTCCCACATAGACCTCTGTATAATTCATGTGCCTATCCAAGTTTCTTAAGTGGACCTAATGTATTGCATTTACCACCAACCCTGGCAGGGCACTCTTTTTTTAAAAAAAAGACAGAAAACCTACCTCTGACACCTTGACCCCCTCCCTATACTCTCCCCCAATCACCTTAAAATTATGACCCTTGTATTAGCCATTTATGCCTCTTGTTCATCTCTGTCAAGTCACCTCTCATCTTCCTTCACTCAACCCATTCTCAAAAGACACTCTCCAATTCAAGCAGCATCCTGGCAAAACTCCTCTGCACTCCAAAGCTTCCACATCCTTCCTACAAGGTGAATATGACTGAACATAACACTCTAAACGTGGCAAAACATGTTTCATAGAATTATTACCTCATGGCTCTTGAACTCGATCTCCTGACTAATGCACGCCTTCTTAACCGCCTGCTCAACTTGTGCAGCAACCTTGAGACCTATGGACATGGATCTCAAGGTCTGTTTATTCACACTGCTAAGAAACCTTCAAAAAGTGCACCAATTCACAGATTTCCAGGTTGAACTTCATCTGCTACTTCTCAGCCCAGCTTTGCAGCCTATCAATGTGCTGCTGTAACCCTCAACAGCTTTCTACATCATCCACAATACCACCAACCTTCATATCATCTGCAAACTTAGTAACTCACCATTCTACTTCCTCATCCAAGTCTTTTATAAAAATTACAAAGAGCAGGGGGTCCTAGAACAAATCCCTGTGAAATACCACTGGTGAGACACAACCTGCCCCTCACAAAGCCATGCTGACTATCCCTAATAAGACAGCTTTGCTAAATATTTAGATCTTGTCCCCAAGAATCTCTCCAGTAGTTTGCCCACCACTGACACAAGACTCACTGGTTTATAATTCCCAGGATTATCCTTATTGTATTTACTTTCCTTAAGGTACTTCTCCTGCAAAGATGCAGAAATAAGCAAAGGTGGAGCAATCTCTTCCTTCACTTTCCATAGTAACCTGGGTTGTATCCCAATCAGGCCTCGGAGACTTGCCGATCCTAATGCTTTTCAAATAGTCACAAAGGCAAACCCTGACACCTACCAAGTGAAGTAATGGGAGAAGCTCTGGAGGAGATAACTGTTCTCACTTTCCCACAACTCAGCCTGGCAAGCCCTTTCCTACTACTGATTTCCTATTACTTCTCAACCAATTTAAATTTGTAGCCCTGGTTCTGTCTTAGTGACTAGGGTAACTTTTATTTGATGAGGTAATGACCAAACTGAAAATATATTTCAAATGACATTTACACCATTGTAGCTAAACATTAACAAAATTAGTGGATCAATGTTACTTTGTTCCAAGGGCTAGTTAGCATAGAGAGTTTTAATATACTTTTCAGGAACAGGATTGTCAAAGAATTACATTTTTGCTTGTCACTAAGCACTTTACCAGGGTTCTGTCCAATATAGGAGACAGAGTTTGAAACCTATCTTTTTGGAAACCTTGAGCAGAAACTCTGCTGAAGCTTCAAGTAATCCACAAGTATCATCATTGAGAGCAGATGTTCATTTAGAATTTGGTCCCTTTGTTTCCCCTTGGAATCAATTCAGTCTCATGCAGAGCTATAGATTAAATACCATAGCACAACTGGTTAACAGACCAGTGCATCTGCTAGTGTTGGGAGCAAAGGGCCCCCCCACCCCAGTCCATAAACAGAGTTCATTGCAACACACATAAAATGCTGGACAGTCTCAAATCAAGCAGCATCTACAGAAGTGAATAAGCATTCAACTTTAATAAACACTGCGCTTAGATTACAGGATAAACATGAGAAAGTCTGCTGATGCTGGAAATCCAGAGCAACACAAAATTCTGGGAGGAACTCAGCAGACCAGGCAGCATATAAGGAAATATAGGTAGTCGATGCTTCAGGCCGAGTGTAGACTTCATTTACAACACTTGTGCAGCATTTTAAACACACACATGTCTTTCAGCAGGAGTTGAGAAGAACAGCCCAGAATAATCAAAGCCTTTGATTAAGATCATGTCCACTTGGAGCTCAAAGCAATGCAATATGGGCCAGAGGCTGGTCCCTTTGCCGAGAATGCCCAAGTAACAGTGAAGATCCAGTCCAACATGTCTGCTGCACCAGTGACCAATTCCAGGAAGATGATATAGATCAGCCTCCGCTCATTACCTTCTCAGAAAACAGCCCACAAGTGGAACACATTTGCAGGTCACTAACTGCATTTCACCTCAGGTAGTCATCAAACTAGCACCCGAGTTGAGGAAAAACCTTAATGCACATCTATCTTTCATTGCACCTGTGCAAACATACAATCGCGCACATGGCAAACTTAACTTTCAGAATCACTCAGTGCAACTTAACCTAATTAATGTTACTCTACAAACCTGCTCTCTTCTCCTTCAAGTAGTTTCTTGTAAGTGGCAATTTCAATGTCAAGGGCAAGCTTGGTATTCATCAGCTCCTGGTACTCGCGCACTTGGCGGATCATTTCTTGTTTGTTCTTTTCAATGGCTTTCTGAAGCTCAGCAATGCGGTTCTTAGCATCGGCAATGGCCCTTTTTCCACGGTCTTCTGCCTCAGAAATTGCAGCCTCTAGCGCATCTTTCTGTAACACAAAGCACACTGATATTAGTCAGAGCACAGAGTATAAAAGTTGAGACATCACGTTACTGCTGTTGGTGACAGTGCACTTGGAATATTGAGTGCCGCTCTGGTTAGCTAGCTATAGGAAGAATGGCATCAAGTTGGTAAAGGCACAGAAAGGATTCACAAGGATATTGCCAGGACTGGAAGTCTGAGTTACAAGGAGAACTTGGACTGGATAGGCTCAGACTGCTTTCCCTGGAGCAAATGAGGCAGAGTGGTGATCATGAGGGCTATAGACAAAGTAAATAGTCACTGTCCTTTCCACTCACTCCTACAGTAAAGACTAAAACTAGAGACAATAGGTTTAAAGTGAGGCAAAAGATTTAAAGGTCACACACACGTGGATGTATGGAATGAGCTAACGGGGGAAAGTGATGAGAATGGATACAATTACATTAAAGGACGCTTGGACAGGTCAGGAATATGGAAGGCATTTTGGCAGCACAGATGAGTTCGGTGGAAGGACCCGTTTCTGTGACTAAGTTGAGTAGGTCATATGTCCGCCCTCCATAACAGTAGAAAGTTAAGTCAGTCCAGAGGGGGAAAGAAAAATGCTCTTACTTGTTGCTTCAAAGACTGGATTTCAGAATTTAGTCTTCCATTTTGTCTTTGCATTTCTGTGATCTCGGTCTTCACAACACGGAGCTCATCTGCACATTTTCCAGAATTCTTCTTCATATCGTTGAACTAAAACAGAAACATTGTTAATGCAAAGCTTATTATCATTCTTCAAACAGCCTGAAATTCATCAGAACCACTAAAGCAAATGGTACTGCAGCTACTGCCAAACATTGATGCGAGACACAGAGACCTTTGAACTGGAAAAGAGTTTCAATTCAAATGCCTCTTAGGGGGACATCAGTCCTACACCACACTACTTTGTGTTTCCAGAAAATAAAACATTGGGGGGGGGGGGGGTGGAATTTGCCTTTGAGGATAGGGGAAAGATGCACAGCTAGCAGTTGATCTAATTTCAACCATTTTTTGAAAGATTGCCTAATGTACACACAGGAAAGTGTTGATCATTCAGTTTTACAATATACAGGGAGAAACTTAGCACACAAGGGCACATAGCAAGGCAAAATAACAGATGCTAGTTGCTAGGATTTGCCATGCATTTTCCTAAAGAGAGGTAGAAGCAGACTCAAATAACTTTCAGGAGGGAATTGGATAAATCTGTTTCAAGTGGAAACTGTAGGAATAGGGAGAGAAAGCCAGGAAGGGGATCAGCGACAGTTATGTCAAAAGAAAAGCAGAAGCCTAATGAACCTAATGTCCTGTGAGATTTGAAGAGAAATTGCAGCTGAAATTGTACTGCACTTTTATTAGCAAGAAGCACAATTCTATTGTCAGAAACCACCTCTCCGAAACCAAGCTTGTTCTGGAATTGAGTATTTATATTTGTGGGATGCTAAGTTTAGGGGTTCCTCATTGTTAATTGCAGCTTCCTAGAAGATCATTCAGGCTCACTGGTCACAGGACTTCACCAGAAGTATTTAAACTGATGGCTCATTGACAATAAGAGAGCTCTTACCTTTATCTCAATTGTAGATATGTTTTCTTGGCGCATTTTGTTCACCATTCCTTCATACTGAGCCCGGACATCATTGATGATACTGCCAATGTCCAGGTCACGACCGGTGTCAACTTCCACAGTGACAGCAGTGTTCTTGATCTGTGATTGCAACTCATGGATTTCCTGGGTGGCAAAACTGAGGTTTAGCTTATCTGAACAACATCCATGCCCTGTGTAGCAGTTACAGCCATTGCTCAAACCGAAACAAATGAGTACATTATATTTATATTGTACACCATGTCAGAATTATGTCAACAAGATTAACTGGTAAACATTGCTTTAAAGGTCACTTAGAACAGCAGGATCCATTTCCTGCTGCATGTATTCAGATGACAGATGGAAACTGTTCATACCCATTGAATAGGTTAGATAATGTAACAATGGAAGCATCTAGAGATTCCTGCCATTTGCAGTAGCTCATCAAACCCAATTTGATGAATGTAGGTAGCTGAAATCCATAATGGGTATGGCCATCAGTAATGGTCTAGCACTTTATAAGCATATGAGGATTCTTAACGCAAGTCTAAACATGCAAGTTACTAGATCTCACACTACATTTAATTTCAGTATGGGTCAAGATCTTGGACAAGAGGTCAGAGACTCCAAATTACAGCCAGGTCCTTCAGTAATGAAGTTAGGAGTTTGACAGGAATTCCTAGGTGAATTTCTTCCTTTAGAGTGTTGTGAATCATTGAAGTATTCACCATTGAGAGGCTGATTTATTAGATATTCAGAGTGAGATGAATAGACCATTGGATACAGTGTTAATGAGGAATGCAAAAAGATCAGGTTGAGCAAGCAAGAGCAGTAGGAGCAGGTAATTCAGCTCCTATGCTGTATGCTCCAATGAGAGATCAAAACCATACTTAGCTCTTATACTTCCCTAATCCAACTCCAGGACCTTTTTTCAGTAAAAACAGAGGTCTTCACAACTGTCTAGGTCTTCCCTTTACATGCAATCTGGTCATTACCTCATCAAATATTGCCTTCAGGAAGTTGATTTCATCAGTCAGGTTCTCGAGCTTTGCTTCCAACTCCACCTTGTTGAGATAGCTTTCATCAACATCCTACAAGGGAAAAACAAGAGACCAGCATAAAATACATGCATGGCACAAAACAGATTGAGGTTGGAAATGGACTGAATGGTTTCAACACCAAAAGATTACTTTTAATCCCTCCAGCCATTTTTTTCCCTGCAGGCCAGTTTCCTGATCACCAGTCACTTGACACATTGTTTTTTAAAAAAGAGCAATGGTAGGCATCTGGAATGGGCTTCCAGGGGCAGTGCTGGGAGTAAACAGAGGGGCTTAAGAGGCTGTTAGGTGGACACATGAATGTGAAGTGAATGGAAAGGTATGGATCATATGCAGGCAGAAGTGATTGGCGTAATTTGGCAGCGTGTTTGGTACAGATATTGTGGGCCGAAAAGCCTTTTCCTGTGCTATGTAGCTTGGCAAAGTGGCCAGATTAAAAAAAAAAGTGGATTTTCAATCCTGGTATAGCAAAACGAGCACCCACTGAACAAGCTTGTACTTACAGCAGTACTTGAGCAGCCTGGGGCTGGGTTGCTTTAAAGCTAGCAGCTTGTCAATGAAGTGTCAGCAGGATATTCAATGTCTATAGTGGGCCAAACTAATGCTCTTTGCTAAGCAGCAAGCTTGACTTAGAATGCGAATCCCACCTCTGAATGCATTAGAATCCCTGCTGGAGCTACAATGACATCTACCAATGCCAAGAACCCCTACAACAGGTTCCATGTTATTGTATTCCAAGCTAACAAGCACACACCAATCCTTTTTTCCCTGAAATTTCTCCCTCACAGGCAAATTGGTGCTGAGCAGCCTGGTTAAGATCAACCAGGCATTTCCTTACCACTTCACTAGCAGAAATGAGTGGGGCTCAATTTTAGCATGAACATACCTTCTTGATCATGACAAATTCATTTTCTTTTTCTGTGCGCATGTTAATTTCATCTTCATACCTGCAAAGCAACATAATTGCCACAATTAACAATTCCAGGTAAAAAAACTGAATGTAGACTTGTCTACAAACTGATCACCCATAGAGCATTTCTCAATAAAACCATGCTAGAGTCATTTTTAAACACATCTTACATACTATATCTTTCAGTAAAATTGTATACTTCCGGTATTAAATTAATTTACAATGAATATTAAATACTTAAATTTACAAACTGTTCTTACTCCTGATCTTTTACACCCAGCCTGTTCAACAGATGCAGAAGCCAGAAGCTTTGAATATTGACTGGCCAGAGAGGCACAATAGATATATTCTCCATTCAACACTAACACATGAACACCAGGGCTCCAAGTCCCATTCCTTCTTTATGTGAATTAGCTTTGCACTGATAGAGGCTCATAATGATAGAGGGTCATTATGCCCAGGACAAGGGAGAGGGGTTTAAAGTGCCATTGATCTTTATGCTGTTTACAATCCTCCAAACTCCACTGAAAGTTGAAAGTCGTAGACAAACTGAAACTCCATTGTTTAAATGACCAGCCAGTACTCACTGTCTAAATACACATATCTTGGCAAGGTCAGTACAACAGTTTCCCTTTGTAAGGGAAGCATCATAGAGGTGGAAAGGGCAACCGTATCTGTTCCTGTGTGATTACACAGGAATTGATAACAGAGGAAATAGAAGATAGGCCATTTCCAGCTACTCACACTTGCTCCACCATTCAACAAGACTAGAAGTCAGAAGATAAAGTGGTATCATCATCAGGCTCAACTGAGATATACAATTGTGTGTCATCTGCATAACCGTGGACATCAGTTGGTGTTCTCCAATGAGGTCTCCCAAGGGGAGCACGTAGAAAAAGATTAGGGGACTTAGACACCAAGCTACTCTCAGCAACACACACTAAATGCTGGAGGAACTCAGAAGGCCAGGAAGCATCTGTGGAAAAGAATAGACAGTCAACATTTCAGGCTGGGACCCTTATTCAGAACTGGAGAGAAAAAGAGATTAGAAGTCAGAGTAAAAAGGTGGAGAGGGGGGGAAGGGGAGGAAGAAATACAAGCTAGTAGGTGATAGGTGAAACAAGGAGGGTTGAAGTATAGAGCTGCAAAGTAGATTGGTGAAAGGGATGAGGGCTGGAAAAGGGGGAAATCTGATAGGAGGGGGCAGAAGGCCATGGAAGAAAGGGAAGGCGGAACAGCACCAGAGGTAGGCAAGATGATATGGTGAGAAAAGGAAATGGGAATGATTGGCGGAGGGGGCCATTAGCAGAAGCTTGAGAATTCGATGTTCATGCCATCAGGTTGGAGGCTACCCAGATGGAATACAAGGTGTTGTTTCTCCAACCTGAGTGTGGCCTCATTGCAGCAAGAGTCCATGGACTGACATGTCAGAATGGGAATGGGAAGTGGAATTATAATGGGTGGCCACTGGGAGATCCCACTTTTTCTGGCAGACAGAGCATAGGTGCTCAGGGAAGTGGTCTCCCAATCAATGTCAGGTCTCAACGGTATACAGGAAGCCTCACTGGGAGCACCAGACAGTATATGACCCCAGCAGACTCACAGGAGAAGTGTCACCTCACCTGGAAAAATGCTTGGTAGTCATGAATGGTGGTGAGGGAGGAGGTGTAGGGGCAGGTGTAGCACTTGTTCCACTTACAAATGCCAGGAGGGAAATCAGTGGGGAGGGATGAATGGACGAAGGAGATGTCCTCCTTCAAAGAAAGGAGCTTCCCTACCATCAACGCTGCCCTCAACCGCATCTTTCATTTCACACACGTCTGCCCTCACCCCATCCTCCCACCACTCCACCTGGGACAGGTTTCCTCTTGTCCTCGCCTACCACCCCACCAGCCTCAGCACACAATTCTCTACAAGTTCTGCCATCTATAACAGGATCTCACTACCAAGCACATTGTTCTCTCCACCCCCCCCCCCACGCAACTCCCTTGTCCATTCGCCCCTCCCCACTGATTTCCCTCCCAGCACTTATCCCTGCAAGCAGAACAAGTGCTACACCTGCCCCTGCACCTCCTCCCTCACTACCATTCAGGGCAGGGCGACACTTCACCTGAGAGTCTGTGGGGGGATCATCTATTGTATCTGGTGCTCCTGGTGTAGCCTCCTGTATTTCAGCGAGACCCGACGTAGATTAGGAGAATGCTTCACCGAGCACCTACACTCAGCCCACCAGAAAATAAAAACATGGGAATCTCCCGGTGGCCACCCATTTTAATTCCAATTCCCTTTCTGATATGTCTATCCATGGCCTCCACTACTGCCGTGATGAGGCCACACTCAGGTTGGAGGGACAACACCTTGTATTCTATCTGGGGAGCCTCCAACCTGATGGCATGAACATCAAATTCTCAAGCTTCTGGTAATGCCACCCCCCCGCCCTATCATTCCCATTTCCCCCTCTCACCTTTTCTTACCTGCCCATTGCCTCCTTCTGATGCTCCTCCCTCTTCTTATCGCCTTCTGTCCTCTCCTGTCAGATTCCTCCTTCCTCCAGCCCTGCATCCCTTTCACCAATTGACTTCCCAGCTCTTTACTTCACCCCCTCCCAGTTTCACCCATCACCTGCTAGCTTGTAATTCTTCCTCCCCTCCCCCCAAACTTCTTACTCACACTTCTCAGCATTTTTCTCCAGTTCTGATGAAGGGTCTCAGCCTGAATCATTGTCTTTACTCTTTTCCATAGATGCTGTCTGGCCTGCTGAGTTCCTCCAGCATTTTGTGTGTTGCTTGAATTTCCAGCATCTGCAGAGTCTCTTGTTTTGTGACCAAGGTACTCTCTCCAAGATATATAAACCATACCAATTAAGGGCACTACCAGAGAGGCCACAGTTCTCAAGGTGATCTAGGAGAATGCTGTGATCAATTGGGTCACAGGCAGCACTTAGATCTAGAAAAATTAGAACGGAGATTCTGTCGGCATTAGTGCTGAGCCCAAGGTCTGTGACGATTTTTAGTAAGGGCCATTTCCGTGCTGTGGTTTGCTCTAAACCCTGACTGAAACTTTTCTAGAACATGCCATCATTCAGAAAGTTGAGTTGGTTGAAAGTGACTTTCCGAAGAATCTTGCCCAGGAAGGGAAGATTTAATATAGGCCTGTAGTTAGCTAGTACCTCACTATCAGATTTGGCTTTTAAAGTAGGGATTTGAAAGTCACAATTTAAGGCATCTGGAAAAACTCCAGTTTCAAGGGATGAGTTAATAATTTTCCTAACAGAATTGAAAACACTATTAATAGTGTTATTAATAAAATATTTGGTCGGGACAGGACCAAAATAGCAAGTAGACAGCTTACTCTTTGTTACAATCTTATTGAACTCCGAATCAGAAATAATTGGCAACCATATCAAAATTTACATCTTTTTTTGGCTGTAGAAATTATCAATATCTGTAGCTACCCGGTCCCTATGGAAGTAATTTTGTTAATAAAATTATTACAAATTCTCACATTTTGCGGCAGATGCTTGACAGAGGACAGCATAGGTTGGGGCAGGGTTCAACAGTTAGTTTATAGTTGAGAATAATATTGTTAAATTGCCTCTTTTCTCAAATAATCTTGGAAAAATTGGCTCTTCTTGCAGAATATTTCAGTGGACTTCTAGTCCAGTTTTCCTCCATTTTCTCTCAGCTACTCTGCATGATCTCAAGTTTGTGGACAGAATTGTTTAACCATGTTGACATTTTACTAAGCAATTTCTTTTTTAACCCTAAGTGGAGCCACTGTGTTTATTATAGTGTCTTGGGACCCTGGAGTGTGTTTTAGAAATGGTCGCCCGCTAGAAAGTTGCTCAATTCAAGATGCAATTCAGGATACCAGCCTTGCCAGTCACATTCACAGCACAAAAACAAACTAAAAATAAAAAAAAGCAGAGGGACACAGCTGCCCATGAAGGCCATGCCCAAAATGGTACCATCTAGAGGACCAAGACAGCATTATGACCAATTAACATTTGCAAGTTTCTAGTTTCCATATACAGTCCAAATACAATTGACATCAACCCCCATTAAAGTAGCAAAGCAAACCTATCGATGTGCTTGCCACCAGAGGAAATGAAAGCACCACATCTGGTATTAACAGTTAACATTGGCTGCAGATATACAAATAAATGCCCCACTTGGCACTTGAGCACAGTGTCCCCATCCAGAAGGAATTCATATTGGGCAAACTGTTAATGGGACTGTGGCAGTTTACCTCGAGGGTAGGGACAGCCAGAGTTTCCCAGCTTATTACCATACAACAGCTCCTGTTGTAGAGAGCAAGAGAGCACCCACAGAAAGGGCAGGGACAGGATCGAACAACACCGATGTCCCTGCCCAGTCAGTCAATACTCACAGGCAAGATACATGTATGAAGAATGCCACTTGGACAAGGAAGCAGAGCTAAAAGCTGCACTCCCAGTTATGAGTTACTGCTTTCAAGGGTAGAAAGGGACAGGGACACATTAGTGGTGAAAGGTCAGCAGGAAATACAAAGTACTTCATGCCTTCAAGTATGTTTGCAAGACAGAAAAAAAACACAACTTCCATTTATATAATGCTTAGCATAGCAAAAACACTACTGTAAAAGCAGCAATACTCCAATAAAAATTGGCCTTCATTAGTTGGGGGTGGTGTTGAGTTCTAGAGCTGTGAGGTAATGGTGCAAATCTTAAATACCCTGGTGAGACCACACCTGGAATATTGTGATCCGTTCTGATTGCCTCATTATAGGAAGAATGTGGAAGCTTTAGAGGGTGCAGAGATTTACCAGATTGTTGCCTGAACTAGAAGACATGTCTTTGAGGATAGGTTGAGCAAGCTAGGGCTTTCCTCACTGGAACAAAGGATGATAAGAGGTGATTTAATACAAGACAAGAGACATTTTCTCAGGGAGGAAATGGCTAATATGAGGGATCATAATTAAGATGATTGAAAGAAAGTATAGGGGAAGGATGTCAGGTAAGTTTAAAAAAAATTTTTTAAATGGTAAATGCGTGGAATATCCTTCCAGGGATACTGGTAGAGTCAGATACATTAGGGGCATTTAAAAAACTCTTAGATAGGCACATGGATAATAGAAAAATGGATGTCTGTTTAGGAAAGTTAGATTGATCTTAGTGTAGGTTAAAAGGTGTGCATAATGTTATTGAAGGGACTGGACTGTGCTGTATTGTTCTAGTCTTAAAAATGCTAGAGGCCAAAAAGGCTTTAATGACCAAAGGCTTATTTAAAGATAAAGGGGGTGGGGGTGGAATTAGTTTAAAGAATCTCAGAGTTTATTATCTAGACAGCTGGAGACAGAATCCAACAGTCAAGTTATTAAATTGGATGGAAATAGAAGAGCACAAAGATGTTGGAAAGTTGTCAGCTTGGGGGCAGTACATTCCCATAGCACCTAGTGTTATGCTTTACATCGGCAGGAATCACCAACTGGGATTCAACTCCCTCCACGATCTGCAAGCAGTTTGTACATTCTCCCCATGAGCTCATGTGTTAACTCAGTTTCCTCCCACGTTCCAAAGATGCACGGGTTAGGGTTAGCAAGTTGTGGGTATGCTATGCTGTCGTTGGCAGCATGGTGACAATTGTGGGCTGCCCCAGCACAGCCTTGGGCCATGGTGATTATTGACACACAAGACATTTCACTGCACAATTCGATGTACATACGCCAAATAAAACTAATCTGTCTGAGAGCGGTTACAGAGATAGGAGAGTAAACGGAGGAATATGCAAACAGATGAGCATTTTAAAAAATTATCAATCAAAGAATCTTATTTTAACCTTCCTCTTGGGCTTGATAGGTAAAGGGAAATAAAACAATCAGGCAGTAATCAAACAAGCAATTGATTCGAATGATTCATTGACTTACTGTGTGGATAGGTCCTTCTATTAACAAAAGTGAAGCAAGCAAAGCTCTGTCACATGCTGCAACTACAGCCCAGTGGCCAGTTGCTGCCCTGTGCCTCTCTATGTGACCAGCATCCCATGAGAACTCAAGTTACACCCTCACTGGTATCTATGACATGATATTCTGGTACACAGGTTTTAGAAGAGTTCAACACAAAAGTTAACTCAATTGTTTGCCGAGATTAGGGTTGGTTGTATTTTAATTTACTCTTCCTAGGCTACACAGAATAATTCAAGTCAACATCCTGATGGAGACAGCAATGCTTGTTGGCTTGGACGAGTTGGGCTGAGGGGCTTGTTTCCATGCCATACAACTTACGAACATGGCAACCTCATGGCTTGCATACGCCAGATCAATGTATTTAAACTCTCAAGAGGATTAAACTTGGGCAGTTAACAAAATATTTGATTATGCAAATTATATGCTTGCTTTTCCTCTGCATGCCAGCAGTGATTTTTTTTTAAATTGCGTCTTCAGACAGCAGTAGCATAAATTACATGGTTGCAAAGTTATTTCAGATTTAAAATAGAACATAAAGGTATCAACCAGCCCAGACTTGTATCTAACTGTACAAAGATTAAACAATGCAAGCTACTGACATGAAACTTCACCTGCAGTATGTTTATAGTTACAAGACTAACTTGTCCCATGCTAACTTCTTCACACTGCTTCTCCCATTGTCTTGCACACCTTTTAGCCTTCAATCACATCCCAAAAAAAATTATTGCCAGCTGTGAAACAGACTGAGTTGAGGAAGGAATGTTGAATTTACATTGCCAGTTGTGGCCAGATTACTATACCGCTCACCTGTTCATTATATTAATCCAAAACAAACAGGATTTATCAATCAATAAATACAAGGTGCAGGCAAGGAGGATTGGCTAGGTTATTCCAATCCCTTCCTCAAGTACACTTTTCAAATCTTTAAAATACTATCCTTTAGGTGGCTATAGTAATAGCCATTATATTAATTGCAATAGCAATTCATAATTATTTGTATGTCTTTGCACTGTACCAAGGCAACAAAGCAACAATTTCATGACATACAGTACAAGTTATTGATAATAAACCCAATTTATTTATTGGGATACAGCGTGGAATAGGCCCTTCGAGTCACACCACCCAGCAATCCCCTGATTTAACCCTAGCCTAATCACCGGACAATTTAGTGACCAATTAATCTACCAACCAGCAAGTCTTTGGACTGTGGGAGGAAACTGGAACACCCAGAGGAAGCCCATGCAGTCATGGGAGGGTGGGGGGAGGAAACAAATTCCTTACAGAAATGGCAGGAATTGAACCACCCACTCTGACTGTGCCCAAGAGAGATACTGGCTCCTGCTTATTACCCCCATCTCTTCTGACTCAGAATAATGGGTACACCCTGCTGGATGGCTACCATCATAAAGGAGTCACACCCTCTCCACTCATCATGGCTGACTCACGCAGCGTTCAAAACTTTACCACTCGAGGTGGCAGGGCATCGCCTAGCCAAGGTCTGGTTCCATTCGCAGCCCATGCACAGTGAGTGGAAACACAGGCAGGGATAAAAATCAGATTAGGGCAAAGGCAAACTTGTTTTGCACTCTGCCATACTTCAAACTTCCACTGAGCTCAACAGGAAATAAAATGGATGCAGAGGAAACGTGGGATGTGCCCTTTTCTGCTACCATGCAATTTACTTCCACACCAATCAGAAAGGTTAAATACCATATAGCAGGGAGTCTCAGATGCACAAATGGCAGAAAATGCCATTTAAACAGAGCCTGCTCCTTCCGGCTTTGGTTACATTTGCTTTCTGATTATTTTCTACCAGAACTCCTCAAATCATGCACATTGCATTGTAGAAGTTAAAATATGTTGCTGCCATTTCTTTGAATTTCTAAATTATTCCCCTTCCCTGTATTTCTGAAATAATATTTTGTTCAAATAAAATAGACAATTATACGTTCCAATGCAAAGAACACTACTGAGGTCTGGGATCCTTGCTCTGGCAACTATTTGGAAACCACCTCAAACAAAGGAAGCAGCCACTCCCCAGCGGGTCAGTGACGTCTGGTTGCCAAGGTACAGTCACGGCAGTGAGCTCAGTGTGATAACCCTGCCCAGCCCCACTACTCATTAGCTGATGAAGGCAGTACTGTCATTGAGCAAACAGTGGACCTTAAACCATGGAACAGGGCCATTCAACTCAGCATGCCTTTAACTGAACTAGCCAATTCACTATCTGCACCTCCCTTTTCATCTGGTGCCTGCACCTTCTTTGGAAGCACAACAGATTGCAAAAGCTGGAATCCCAAGCAACACAATCTACCCGAGGTGGCAGATGCTGCGTGATCTGCCGAGATCCTCCAACAGTTCATTTGTTGCTCCTGTACTTCCTTTTTCATCTAGATGCAATTCAACTTCTTAATAATAGCAATAACAATTTTTTTAAAAAAATCACTTTCATGCAATGAATTCCTAATTGTAACAACTCACTGCTGGGGCAAAAATTTCTCAACTTCCCCCCTCCTCCACCCTTCCTGGCCCTTTTACCAGAAATAATGCAGCTGAATTCTGGGTTTGATCTGACACACAAGACCTCTTGAGCTGCAAAAGAAATCAATTATGCATCTAAAGCCATCCACAGATCACCTTACAGAATGCCTCAGTGCTCAATTTAATTACCCGTTTCATTTTACCTGCAAGGTAACAGAGCAATCAAAGCAATCAAGTGTGAAGGACACCAAGTTGTACTGTCTGACTCATCCCACCATACCACTCACCTCAACACAAATGTCCCTGCTTGTGTAACGCAGGAATTTACTTACTTCTTGAGATACAGCGCAGAACAGGCCATTCCAGCCCTTTAAGCTATGCTGTTCCGCAATCGCCCCCCAATTTAATCTTAGCCTAATGACGGGACAATTTACAAAGACCAATTAACCTACCAACGGGTACATCTTTGGATTGCGAAAGGAAATCAGAGCTCCTGGGGGGAAACCCACATGGTCACAGGGAGGCCATACAAAATCCCGGGTTGCCTGTGTTATAAAGCTACCAGTGGGCGGACTAGAGCTGGTTAATAGCTTAGTGAGCCTTACAATGAAGGGCATTCCCATGATGCCGTTTCCAGTGAAATCTTTACCCAGGATAGAAATATCAAACACTAGAGAATATACTTCCAAGATTGAGGGAGGGTAGGTGTAAAGGAAACGGGAGGGGAAAGTTTTTTTTAAAAAAATAACAGTAGTAAGCACCTAGAACGGATTTACCAGAGGTAAAAGCAGACAGTTTGGAAGAGTTTGAGAGGCGTTTAGATTGACGCGTGAAGGATAATGGATCATAAATTGACATTAAGACCGGCACTGTTCAATGCTGTTCTATATTTTAATACAGTGTTTTAATTTCTTTCGCTAGCTGAATTTCATATGGGGCCCAAACCAGCTCCTTAATTCCCGCGCTTTTCTAACAGCGATTAGCCGCAAAATGCTGAATTCCGGCACATTCCTGTCACTTTTGACCACATACTTTGTCTTGTAGTCTTCCACCAGGCCCTGCACGTTTTCTAGTTCGACTCCCAGGCGCATTTTCTCCTGGGCCAGGGCGTCGATCTGTTGCTTCAAATTGTTGGAGTAAGCCTGGTACAGGTTATCGATGTTGGAAGTGCGCACACCTTTCTCCTGCAGTAGCTGCCAGTGCATTTCCAGCTGTTTGTTGCGTAGTTCCAGTGCTCGCACCTAAAACACAAGCCGGTGCGTGGGTAAGAACCACAGGCGAACCCACTCCCTTTACCCAACATTCAGTCTAACGTGGAGATTCAAGCATGTACTCTGAAAGAATACAAAATCTGCGTCGCCACAAGGCACAAACCCGTTCATTTAAAAAGGCTTGCGAGAACAGTAGTTAAATACCAAACAACCCCAAACCTTTGTAAAGTAAAATGGCAAGTACAGTCTCGTGTAACGCTAAGATTTTTTTTCTAAATTCAGGGAATGAGACTTTTAAAATTGGGACTGGAATGTAAATAGATTAAAGACAAAACTATACTGGTTACAATTAATTAACCCTGAGAGGACGTCGTTTCCTCACATCGTCCCTTCCAAACCTAAACTGCGAAATACTGGGACGTAACGGCAGTTTGGGAAGGAGGTCACTTCGTATTGAAGAGTTATAGGCTTAAATTTGCTATCTAAAAAGTTTAGGAGGAATCGCATATAACTCGGAACTTTTAACTAGCCAAGTAATAACACTGCGCTTTTACACAATTACTACGAAGTTGTTCGTTACTACAATATACTTTTACAGTTTATAGGCAAGTTAGATATTACGCTTTCTGTTTTCTTTTTACCTTATCAATGAAGCTTGCGAACTGGTTGTTAAGTCCTTTGATTTGCTCTTTCTCATGGATGCGGAGTTCCTGGAAAGCTTGACCGTCCTCGAATTGAGGCACCTCCAGTGACAAGGGCCTGATAGTAGCCATCCGCTGCTGGGGTGCTGCAGCCAGTAACCCGGCGGAGCGGATCGAACTAGCCCGCTGCATCGCCGAGCTAGGTACGTAAGACTGGCTGCTAAACTTCCTTGTGAGCGAGTAGTTGCTGGACATGTTGGGACTCTTTACGTAGAAGCCTTCGCAGGAGAGGAAAAAAAATCTAAGTGAGTTATACTTTGATTATTCGTGACCAGTCTCGATCCGGTTTAAGTCCGCGTTTGCCCTGAAGGTACTGCGTTCCCGTTAGCTGGAACACGGTATATATTGAACCCCGGCTCCCTCATTGGTCAGGTATTGACTCAATGACAAATTTCCATTCGTTATTGGGTGCAGCCAATCAGCTAGTGCCGAATGGTATATAAAGTTATTGAACTTCCTTACAATCACTTGTTGAGCTTTGTCTTCGCTAGTCCTCAATCAGTTGTTTTGCTTCGCAAGTGCCAAGATGAGTAGTTCAATGAGATACTCTTCTATGTCCTCTTATGGTGGTCCCATGTACAGCCACACCGTGCGGAGGTCTGGAACTCCACAGTTCAGTGCTAGCAGCGTTAGTGGCTTCGGCTCCCGCTTATCGGTGAGCCGCGTCTCCTCCAGCTATAGCCGGCCTGCCTTCGGCGGTGCCGCCGGCATGGTCAGTTCTAACATGGGGGGGATTTCCAACATAGGGGGCATTTCCAACCAAAAGGAAACAATGCAAGGCCTGAACGACCGACTGGCCAACTACCTGGAAAAAGTACGCAACTTAGAAAGTGCCAACGCCAAGTTGGAGCACCAGATCAAGGAGCACATGGACAGCAGAGGAATGAGCACCTATGACCTGAGTGCTTACGAGAAACCGCTGAACGATCTTCGCCAACAGGTAATTGCTTTCAATCACTAAGGAGAGCGAGGAGGAGTAGAACTGGTCATCTGTAACTCGCATATTCGTTTATTGCTGTGACGGACACACGGGATATAAGTGCCATAAAAAATTAACTTTCTCAGCAACACAGTGCATTACAAACACGACGAATACAAGTTTGCAAGCTGCATAATTTGTAGGTGTGTAAAATAAAGAGCTATACTAGTGCAAGATTGAGAGAAAAAGAGAATGGGTCCGAGGTAATCTTCGATTTTAGAAGGGGCTGGGAGGGTTTGACAATTAGTTTCAAGATAGATTAACTCTGAGTGAATCAGCCGGTAATGCTAGACAGGGGTGGGGGAGGAGCCATTCAAGTCAATCTAACACGGTCCGCTTTAAATCCTCTAGGTCTTTGATATGACGGTGGAAAATGCTCGTTTGTTACTGCAGATCGACAATGCTCGGCTGGCCGCGGACGACTTCAGAGTGAAGTGAGTAACTCTTTCCCCCTCTCCCTATAGAAGGACGCGTTGCTTCAGTCCCTCGCTTTCTTTGGTGATTTCAGTGCAGAGCCGCGTTTAACGCGGGCCCTCTTCTCCCTTCCTCTCCAGGTGGGAGTCAGAGCTTAGTATCAGACAATCTGTGGAGAGCGACATTAACGGATTGCGCAAAGTCATCGACGACACCAACATTGGGCGCCTGCAGCTGGAGAGTGAGATCGAAGCTCTGAAGGAGGAGCTCGTTTATATCAGAAAGAACCACGAGGAGGTGAGTTCAGCACACCCTCGATGGTGTGAGGCTATGAATTGGGTTCTAGAGGGTCACTCGACCGATGGAGGGGGCATCGTACTCGAAGGAGAATGTGAAGTACCGTCGGAACATCAGCCACAAATGTATAAGGCATTTGAGGAAAATCGGAAAAAAAAGTTTTGGTGCACAATTAATTGTCTTGTAGGAATAATTTAAGATGTGCGTTGTCATTGGGTTTTTGTTTCGGGCTTCTGCAGGTTTTTTATTCAGCAAATTTCTTATGTTAACGGATAATCCGGAAAAGAACACTGCCCACACAATGGCAGGGCGTGTCCCTCTCTCTAGTTTACCAGTTATGTTCTGGCTCTTGGATATAAAGCAGCTTGGTAACAATGGCCTGGTAATGTGTGTTTGCTTTATTTCTGCAGGAAGTCAAAGCCCTCCACTCCCAGGTCAGTGAATCCAGTGTGCAGGTTGAAGTGGACTCTCCTCGAGGCCAGGATCTGACCAAGATGATTGCGGAGATCAGGGATCAATATGAGAAAGTTGCTCAGAAGAACAAAGATGATGCAGAAAATTGGTTCAAGACCCAGGTAAATAAAATGCTAATTCCAAATACCCCATGAAAATATTACCACTGGGCATAATTGTGGAAAATGCTGGTGTTGCTTCTAATTACAGATGGAGACCTATACAGTTGAAGTTCAACAAAATAATACTGCTCTTGATGGTGCAAAGGGCCAAGTGTCTGATCTCAGGCGCCAGATACAGTCTCTTGATGTGGAGCTGCAGAGCCTTCTGAGCATGGTAAGCCACCCTGACCTCTTGTATGCCAGTCACCTGATTACAAACAGCTCTAATTACATTTCTACACCATCCAAATTCAAACTCCACAATGCTAGATCCTAATAGAGTTCAAACTTGATAAAGCAATTTTGTTTTCATTATCAATTGCAGAAAAACTCCCTGGAAGGCACGCTTGGAGATACAGAACACAGGTATGAGATGGAACTGCAGCAATTAAATGGCCAGATTGCCATGAAGGAGTCTGAATTGATGCAACTGCATGACGAAATGCAGGCCCATGCCAATGAGTACAAAAAACTCCTGAACATCACGATGAAGTTGGAGGCTGAAATAGCAACGTACAGACGTCTGCTCGATGGAGAGGAGGTTGGGTAAGTTTACACAGGACTGGGGAAGGGATCCATTGTTACCTCAATGGTAAAACTTCCCCCATCCTAGCACTTCACCTTGACTCTATTTTAATTGTTGTTGGCAGACTGAATTATACTGACTATTGATTTCCTCCTTTTTGCAGTGGACTGGTTGAATCAACAAAAGGTAAGATCATTTGGTTGCTTTTTGGAAGTTGAGAATGGGATTGTGTGTGTGTGTGTGTCTCTCCTTGGGAGAAACTTTTTATCTCATCTGTCTGGTCACTTTATGGAATCTCCCCAATTTATGTTGCAGTGATCTGAATCGGTGAGATTCTGCTGAAGACATCAGTCAGCCCTGGACAAAAATCTATTGCCTGCTGAAATTCTCTCCTGTGATCATCTCTGCTCATTAGATTTTTCTCTGCATCAGCAGGTGCTTCATCCCAAATTATCAAGAAGACCACTCAGAAAATAGTTGATGGCAAGGTGGTGACAGAGAATGAGTCGGTCCTCGTCAAGTAATGACATGAAGTTACATCCACTTTCCATTGCCATGACACATCAGTTCAACCCCATGTAATCAATTGCCTTTATTGATAACTTGACTAAATAAAGATACAGTTTGACTTGCAATTTTGTATTGTCTTTTTTTAATAAAGGGCAAAAGGAAAACAACTGTGGCAAATACAAGCGGGGTTCCAGTAGTGTGTTTGAGTGGCAGAAATATTCAATCTTTAACAAAGCTAACCCACTTGCTCAGTTTTGATTCCCATCCCAATGGAATTCCACAGCATTGCAACAAGTCTGAGAGTTTTTACATCAATGTATGTTGTCCTGAATGTGTCTTGAGTAAATCTGGGGGGAGCTGATGGGGATAGGGATTGCTGTAGGATTAGTTTTGGTGGCCAGCAGGGACTCAGTAGGCTGAAGGGCCTGTGTATTGGTGTGGGACCTCTCAGTAGTCCACCCACCTCTGCCCCGGTGTCATATTTTGCTATTTATTGCTGTTCCCCACTGTCTACTTAAAGCCAAAAACCCATAGTCATTACCAGTTTACTAACACTTGCTTAATTAGAAAGTGGGCCTCACTGTTTTCATACCTCAATTTGAGGTTTTCCTCCTCACTAGACTCAACATTCGGTCGTGCCAAAACCAGTAAAATAGCCCAAGATACATGGCTGTTGAACACAGAACAACACAAGCCCTTTGGCCATGATGTTGTGCTAATCATTTAAACTTCAAGATCAATCTAACCCTTCTCGCATAATCCTGTTCTTGTTTCATCCATGTGGCTATCTAAGAATTTTTTAAATGGCCCTAATGTATCTGGCTTTATTGCCAGCAGTGTGTTCCACACTCCCATTATGTTTTAAATAAAAATAGCCTCCCACTGAGATCCCCCTTCCCCTCTCCATATACTTTACTCCAAACGCCTTAAAGTGATGCTTCCTCATATCAGCAGTTTCTGCCTTTGGGGGGGGGGGAATAAAGTATCTGGCTGCCCACTGTATCATGCCTCATCTGTTATGCCTCTATCAAGTCACATCATCCTCTTCTCTAGAGAAAAGTGCTAGCTCAATCAACCTTTCCTCATAAAATATGCTCTAATCCAGGTAGCATCCTGGTAAATCTCCTTTGCACCCACTGAAAAGCTTCCACATCAGTCCTATAATGTGGTGACCAGAACAGAGCACAATATTCTAAGTTATAAAACAAGAATAAGGTATGAGGAGAGTATAAATCTTAAAGGAGGGAAAAGGATTGAGATGTTTCAGGAAGTAATTCCAAAGATTAGATCTGTATTGAGGGATTGAATAGACTGGGTTTGATTTCTTAGGAGCTGGGTGGGGTGTGGTTGCTGATGGAGGTGTGTAAAAGTTTATTTTATATAGAGATGCAGCAGGGTAACAAGTCCTCCTGGCCCAATGAGCCCATGGGACCAATTAACTTCCTAATCTGTCTGTACATCTTTGAACTGTGAGAGCAAACTGTGCACTGGGCAAAAAACCCATGCAGTCACAGAAACATCCAGACTCCTTACAGTCAGTGATGGGAATCGAATCCAGTCACTGGCACTGTAATAAGTGTTACACTAATACTGTGCCAGCCCCCAAGTATGAGGGGCACGGAAATGGTGAATAGTCGGAAACTTTTCCACGTGGCTGAAGTATCTATACCTAGAGGGAATAGGCTTAGGATAATGATGAAGAAGTTTCTCCCTCAGAGGGGAATTGGAATCTGAAGGGGGCGGCGGAGGCAGAGACTGTTGCAGCATTGAAGAAGTATCCAGGTGAAGTAAAGAAGTGCTGGTTCATGGGTACTTGATTTCCAACATGGATAAGGCAAACTGTATGCCTCTGAGACATCTGAAAACTCGGCATCCTTCCCCACCACCCTCCTCCTAACAGCTGTTCAAGAGGCCAACATTATAAGAGAATAGAGTTATTGGAGGGTTTTCAGTCTGGAAGAAAGAGGAAGAAGTAGGGTGAGAGTTGGACGGTTAGCACACAGAACTGTAGGGTTCTGGATACTGAAATCCCTTTAGCTCCCCTGATGGCACACTCTTTGCACTTTATCTTTTACCCCTTCCCCATTTCTTTGCCATTAACTCAACAAACTACAGAGGTAACAGTTTTGAAAGCCTCGGCCAGAATTGCCCTCTCATTAAGATCTTTATAAACTGCTGAAAATTCAGGGCAAGTTTCAAATCTATAGACCAATATGAGTGGCACAGAACCGTAGCAGTTAGCATAACGCTTTACAGCATCAGCAATTGGTTCAATTCCTGGTGCTATCTGTAAGGAGTTTCTATGTTCTCCCTTTCACCACATGGGTTTCCTCACACATTCCAAATACGTACAGGTTAGGGTTAGTTCGTTTTGGGCATGTTATGTTGATGTCCTACGTCCTTTTCTGCTCCTATGGTCTTATGGAAGCATGGCGACACTTGGCAAGCTGCGCCCATCACATCCTTGAACCATGTTGGCCATTGACACAAACAATGCGTTTCACTGTACATTTCGATGTTTCGATGTACAGGTGACAAATAAAGCTAACCTTTCATTTTTCAATTGTCTTCAGCAATAACTGATGTGAATGCATGGGTATGTTTTATTTCATTCATTTATTTAGTGCGACAACCATTCTGTCACCTTCAAGCAATCCCACACCCTGATTAACCTCAACCTAATTATGGGACAATTTACAATCACCAATTAACCTACCAACTGATACATCTTTGGATTGTGGGAGGAAACCGAGGCACATTCTGTAAGGAGTCTCTCTATGTCCGCCCCATGGAAAGCCCACACATTCGATAGGGAGGGCATACAGATACTCCAAACAGAAGTGCTGGAATTGAGTTCAACATTCAAAGTAAAAAGTAAAATTTGCTATCAGAGTACATACACGCCACCACGTACAACCGAGATTCTTTCTCTGCGGGCATACTTAGCAATTCCATAAACAGTAACTGGAACAGGAACTGTAAACAGACTGTGCAAATGCAGGTATAAGTAAGTAGAAATGAGCATAAAATAACAAGATAACAGTCCTTAGTGAGTGTAGCTATCCCCTTTTGATCAAGAGCCTGATGGTTGAGGGGTAGTTATGTTTCTTGGACCTGGTGGTGCGAGTCCTGAGACTCCTGTACCTTCTACCTGATGGCAGCAGCGAGAAAAGAGCATGGCCTGGGTGGTGAGGATCTCTGATGACGGATGCTGCTTTTCTACAGCAATGAATCATGTAGATGTGCTCAGTGGCTGGGAGGGTTTTACCTGTTATGTGCAGGGCTGAATCCACTACCTTTTGTAGTTAACCACGGTAATTAGAGGCACTATCCCCTGTGCTGTCTCTGAACTGATCCTGTCTGTGAAACCCTTCCTTTTCACCACTACCTATTCCATCACTCTCTGAAAAAAAATCTTGCCCTGCACATCTCCAATAAATTATCCCCCCTCTCATCTTAAATGACTAGCCACTGGGGCTTGACATTTCTACCCTGGGAACAAGATTCTAACTGCTTCTCATAATTATGTAGGTATCAATCAGATCTCCCCTTAGCCTCTAATGCTAATACAATCCAATTTTGTCCAAACTCTCCTCGAGCTAATAACCTCTAATCCAGGCAGCATACTGGTAAACCTCCCCTGCATCATTTTCAAAGCCTCCACATCTTTCCTGTAATGGAGCAATTGGAATTGCACACAATACTCTAAGTGTGGGCTATCCTGGGTCTTCCTTTGTTGGAAACATTCCTACTTGTCTGGCCTGAGTCATGGTGGATACTAAGTTCCCTGGTGAAGAGTCTCAGCCAAGCTTCCACTGTCATTTCACTCCATAGATGCTGCCTGACCTGCTGAGTTCCTCCAGCATTTTGTGTGTGTTGTCGACTCTTCTGTGTCTCCATGTTCCTGTCTTGGATGCTCACAGTACATGTACAGTCAATTACCTCTTTGTCTGCGAGTACAGTCACTGTTGTATTGTGGATATTTCACCAGCCAACTTGCAGACTTCATGACCCCGCTAACAGCAATAGTTCTGTGACGTACCTCAGGTGCTCTGGTTTCCTCCCACTTTACAAAGACACACAGGTTGATTTGTTAATTGGACACATGGCTGCGATTGGGCAGCACAGGCATATTGGGTCAGAAGGGCCTGGTGCATGCTGTATCTCTGAACAAAACATAAAATAAATTAATAAATGTGACAATATGTGGATAATTTTATTTTCAAGAGATGAAGTTTAGGCAAATATCAGCCAAAGCACTAGAGTTGGTGGATCAAGAACCAGAGGGCATAGGTTTAAGGTGAGAGGGGAGAGATATAATAGGAATCTCACACATAGGGTGGTGCCTGCGTGGAACAATCTGCCAAAGGAAGTGGTTCAGGCAGGTACATTAATAACATTTAAAAGGTACTTGGACAGGAATGGTTTGGCGGCCAAACGTGGACAAATGGGACTAGATTTGATGTGAATCTTGGTTGGCATTGAGGAGTTGGGCTGAAGGACCATGGTGTATGTTGTATACAACATGTTGACATGTATGACTCTGTGCTGAGGATATTTAGTAGGACAAGGAGCATTTGGAAAAAAACTTGGTTCATGTTTCAGCTCAATGCCCCCTCTGTTTTTATTGCAAATGGGTGCCTCTCTGCAAAGCTCTCCAAAAATTTAGGCTGCATTCCAGTTCCCAACTGAGGGAATTCATATATGACAGAGGCCCAAGGCCCTGACTACTCTCTCCAGTACAGGTAGTGGATTCCATGGCCCTGTTTGAGAAAGAGCAGGGGAGTTTTCCCCAATGTCCTGACCAATATTTTCACTGAACACCACTGGAACAGGCTACATGGTCAATCTGATACTGCTGTTCGTGGGAGCTTGCTATGCATGGATTGGAAGCTGCATTTCTGACACTGCAGTGGTGATGGTATTTCGTTGGCTACCGAGTCCTTTGAGATGCTGTGAAGTTGTGGAAGGCGCGATAATAATGCAAGTTTGCCCTTTTCCATGGGTATGTGAGCCCTCCTATTCAAAGCCAATATTATCAGGCCCACACCTCAAAAGCCCTACCTTTGGCTGCTCATGAGTTAAGCAAGTACAATGTCATCGAAGCTAATTCCCCGCTCTCTCACCAGATTCTTTCCAACTGAGGTTAGAGGTGGAACTGGATGCACGTTAATAAGGGCAGGGTTTGCAGGCCATTACTTCCTACAAAACGAAACCTAATATTGTGAATGGCAGTGATGCTTCACTCCCAGATGAGCTCTACGCCTTAATGCATGCTTTGAAGGGAAGAATAAAACTACAGTTATGAGGATCCCTGCAGCGTTTGGTGACTCTGTGATCTCTGTCCCTGAGGTTGATGTCGGAGCATCCTTCAAGAGGGTAAACTCTTGCAAGGCGACAGGCCCCATTGGAATACCTGGTAAGGCTCTGAAAACCTGTGCCAACCAACTGCTGGGTGTATTCAAAGACATTTTCTATCTCTCATTGCTACAGTGGGAAGTTCCTACCTGCTCCAAAAGGCCAAAATTCATACCAGTGCGAGCTGCCTTAACGACTATCGTCCAGTAGCACTCACATCTACGATGATGAAGTGCCTAAGCAAGGACCTAGACCCACAGCAATTTGCCTATCGCCATAATAGCTCTACAGTGGATCCAATCTCAATGACTCTTCACACGGCCTTGGATCTCCTGGACAATACAAATACAAATACCCATGTTTATTGAGTACAGTTCAGTGTTTAACACAACCATTCCTACAGCTCTGATCAAAAAGCTCCAAAATCTGGGCTCTGTACCTCCCTCTGTAACTGGATCCTCAGCTTCCTTACCTGAGGACCACAGTCTGTGCAGATTGGAAGTAACATCTCCTCCTCACTGATAATCAACACTGGCGCACCTCAGGGATGTGTGCTTAGCCCTGTGCTCTACTCTCTCTACACCCATGACTGTGTAGCTAGGCACAGCTCAAATACCACCTATAAATTTGCCATAGACACAATCTTTGTTGGCAGAATCTCAGATAGTGATGAGAAGGCATGCAGGAGTTAGATATATCAGTTAGTTGAGTGGTGTCATAGCAACAACCTTGCACTCAGTGTCAATGAGACCAGAGAACTGATTGTGGACTTCAGAAAGGGTAGGATGAGGGAAATCACACCAGTCCTCACAGAGGGATCAGAAGTAGAAAGGGTGAGCAATTTGAAACTCCTGGGTGTCAATACCCCTGAAGACTTATCCTGGGCTCAACAAAGAAGGCACAACAACAGCTATATTTCATGAGGAGTTTGAGTAGATTTGCTATGTCACCAAAGACACTCGCAAATTTCTACAGATGTACTGTGAACAGCATTCTCTCTGGCTGCATCTCTGTTTGGTATGGGGTGGGGAGGACGCACAGCACAGGATCGAAGTAAGCTGCAGAAAATTATAAATTCAGTCAGCTCCATCATGGGCACTAGCCTCCCCAGCATCCAGAACATCTTCAAGGAGCGATGCCTCAAAAAGGCAGTGTCCATCATTAAGGACTCCCATCACCCAGGCCATGCCCCCTTCTCATTGCTACCATCAGGATCAGGGAGGAGGTACAGAAGCCTGAAGGCACACACTCAATGATTCAGGAACAGCTTTTTCCCCTCTGCTATCCGATTTCTGAAATGGACATTGAATCCGTGAACACTACTCACTATTTCTTTTCTCTCTTTTTGCACTATCTATTAAATTTAACATTTACACACAAACACAAGCACGCACGTGCACACACACACACACACACACACACACACACACACACATGTACTGTAATTTATAAATTTTATTATGTATTGCTACCACATGTAAACAAATTTCATGATATATATCAATAGACAATAGGTGCAGAAGTAGACCATTTGGCCCTTCGAGCCTGCACCGCCATTCTGAGATCATGGCTGATCATCTACCATCAATACCCGGTTCCTGCCTTGTCCCCATATCCCTTGATTCCCCTATCCATAAGATACCTATCTCGCTCCTTCTTGAAAGCATCCAGAGAATTGGCCTCCACTGCCTTCCGAGTCAGTGCATTCCAGACCCCCACAACTCTCTGGGAGAAGAAGTTTTTCCTTAACTCTGTCCTAAATGACCTACCCCTTATTCTCAAACCATGCCCTCTGGTACTGGACTCTCCCAGCATCTGGAACATATTTCCTGCCTCTATCTTGTCCAATCCCTTAATAATCTTATATGTTTCAATCAGATCCCCTCTCAATCTCCTTAATTCCAGCGCGTACAAGCCCAGTCTCTCTAACCTCTCTGCGTAAGACAGTCCAGACATCCCAGGAATTAACCTACGCTGCACTTCCTCTACAGCCAGGATGTCCTTCCTTAACCCTGGAGACCAAAACTGTACACGATACTCCAGGTGTGGTCTTACCAGGGCCCTGTACAAATGCAAAAGGATTTCCTTGCTCTTGTACTCAATTCCCTTTGTAATAAAGGCCAACATTCCATTAGCCTTCTTCACTGCCTGCTGCACTTGCTCATTCACCTTCAGTGACTGATGAACAAGGACTCCTAGATCTCTTTGTATTCCTCCCTTACCTAACTCTACACCATTCAGATAATAATCTGCCTTCCTGTTCTTACTCCCAAAGTGGATAACCTCACACTTATTCACATTAAACGTCATCTGCCAAGTATCTGCCCACTCACTCAGCCTATCCAAGTCACCCTGAGTTCTCCTAACATCCAATATCAATGATATTAAACCTGATTCTGGCAAACTGACCCACTGATTGCTTGTGGAACAATTCAAGCGAGGTTCAGTTTGTCAAAACTCACAAAACTTGTTGAACACCCTTGGAACAAGCTGACACATTCCCCCCAAAGGCAGACATACAGATATCAGTTAACAATCTGAAAATAAACCAGCTACTAGTTGACTGTTTCAGACTGAAAACAAGACATGCACACAAGAGATTCTGCAGTTGCTTGAAATCTTGAGCAACACACATAAAATGCTGGACGAACTCAGCAAGTCAGGCAGCAGCCATGCAGGGAAATAGCTGTCGATGTTTTGGGCCAAGACCCTTCATCAGGACTGAATGAAGAGTCGCAAAAAAAGAGTCTTGTCCTGAAATGCCAACTGTTTATTGCCTCCATAGATGCTGCCTGACTTGCTGAGTTCCTCCAGCAATCTGTATGTGTTGATGAACAAGGAACATTTTGTGGGTGCTGGATATTCTCTCCGGTGTCCAAAGGGTCAGCTTTCTGTGAAAGTTCAGTGTTTGGAGGGTGAGTAAAGCCAATTTTTATTTGTTTTGTCCCACTTATGAGGAAAGGGAATGGGAGCAGCAGGCTGAGGTTAGTAGTTTGTCCTATTAGCAGAGAATGCATCAGAATGGCCAATGCTCTGGATGGTTGATGATCTCATTTAGAGATACAGGGCTGTGAGAGGAGACTGCTGGGATCAATGGTGAGGGTTGAACGTGAGGTGTACATTGTGTCCGAATTACAGCCAGTTCCAAAGTGTAATCAGCTGGTGAAATGATGATTAGTATATTACAATAGTGATGTATTATTTAATGAAATTGCCAGCAACCCAAGTGTTACAGATAGAATAACAGACACTTAGGATGAAATTACAATACTGCAATACATTTGAGGGATTTGAATCGCTTTGTTGGGTGCCAAGTTCATTTTCACACACAGGTGTGTGAGGTGGGAGCTTTTGAGGTTTCAAAGTTCTGAACATACATGCCTTGGGTGGCTAGTACAGCTGCTGACTCACAGCCTGAGAGACTTGGGTTCAATCCTTGCCTTCTCTCCTGTTTCCTTCCACATCCCAAAAGATGAACGAGTCTGATGTAACCTGTACTACAAACTGCCCCAGTGTGTGGGAGAGGGGCAGAATCAGCAAGAGTGATGGGAATGGGGGGAGAGTAAAATGGGATCAGTGTAAATGGCTCAGTTGATAGTCAGCACAGACATGATGGGCTGAAATGCCTATTTCTGTACAGAATGAACCTATATCTTGGCTCCTATGCTTTCTTGTGCAGTTACTACTTCCTCTCTGAGGTTCCTTCCTCACACTAAATGTCGCCCCAGCCTTGTTTGACCTCAGACCTCTGTCCTGTACATAACTATGAGTTCAGATAACGCAGAGCTGAAAGATAATAACATGATAAAGGTTGGGCAATGTTGCTCTCAGCTGCATTTCTCCACTACTTCAGCCCACGTAGATGAGCCACTCATGGTGCTTTGCCCAACAGAACAACTGCTTAGGAGTGTGGGTTTGACACTGTAGATACTTAAATTCTCCAGCTCATGAACTGGAATCTTGGAACCCCATGAAGGCATTGATTACCAGTGACTGAGCCTCATTATCTGACTCCCTTTGTCTCCATTGCATCCTCCCTCCACCTTCCCCACTGGGTCACAAGGGGAACGGAACTACCTACCGGTAAGTGCTTGGGGAGTTCATGCTCGACCAGCTACAGAAGTATTCACCTCACACAATGAACAGGGAACCCAAGCCCTTTCCTCAACCAGTTTCCTTTTATTTCAAAAATAAACTTTAAGAACATTAAAATATATACACAAGAAGAGAAAAAAACGCAGTGCAAAACTCATTAAGACACACAAGGCTGCAGATACTGGGATCTGGAGCAACACACAAAATGCTGGAGGAACCCAACGAGTCAGGTAGCATCTATGAATGGAAATGGACAGTCAACATTTTGGTCCCAGACCCTTCAGAGTCCAGATGAAAGATCTTGACCAAAAACATCTACTGTCCATTTCCCTCCATAGATGCCATCTGACCAACTGCGTTCCTCCAGCTCCTTTTGTCTTGGTGCAAAATTTATTATGTTATGAGTATCATTTGGTCAAGACATTCGGTTGTGTTAGTATATTCCTTTTTAATGTAGCACTATTGCCATTCGTGGTCCCCTGGGGTGATATATATATATATATACCCTTTTGAGGTTTGAGAGAATTCCCTACCACATTCAGCCCCTCAGTGTTCAGTGACAGAAGGAGCCCAAATTGTTGTCCTTCCCTACAGTGCCTTAGGCTTATGTGTACTCCTCAGCACATACTCCTGCAGCCTGGAAAGTGCCGTTGGCAGCATGCCTTTACGGACACATCACTGTGGTAAACACAGCTGTGTTGCCCACTTCTGTGCATCAGTGTTACAGGAATTGGCCCCTGCCAATAAGTCCAATCTCTCCACAACACACACAAAGTGCTGGAGGAACTCACCAGGTCAGGCAGCATTATTGGAAAAAAAATGAACAGTCGACATTTCAGCCTGAGATCTTTCTTCAGGACTGGAAAGGAAGGTGGGGGGGAAGGCACGGAGTACAAGCGAGAAGGTGATACGCAAAACACATCTCTGGGACCAGAGTGACATATGGTGAGTTCAGATGGGCTCTGTGCATCCTGCAAAGCTTCATGATCTGGGTCAGCAGCTCTTGAGGTGGTCACATAATACAACTCCACGTCAACTTACAAAGCAGTGCGCTTCCAGCTGAGTGAATGATGCAAACTGGCTCCTCCATCTCTCTTTATTTCATTAGCTCGGGTTCCATAGAGCTGCTGCCCGTGACTCATTCATTGCCTGGCAATTGTAGCAAGGGGTCCTGGTAAGATCCAGACCCCTTTGCAGCTGCTGTGGCCGAGGGGAGAGTGACACTCAAGCTTGGTGCAGCCAACTTTAAAGCTCTGTGGAGAAGGACTACAATCAAGGCTCCTTCCACTGGTGAGAGAAGCCCTTCAGATACTAAAAGGGTGTGTCACCCCAGGGGAAGACATGAGTTGCAATGATCCTATGGTTTTCAATAAATATTAACACCACTGAATACGTTGATCAAATGACACTAAGAATGTAAAAACTTTTGCTCTGTTGTTTTTATTTTTGTATGTATATTTTATTATGAATAAAGTTTATTTTTGAAATAAAAATGTAATATTGACTGCCTAGGCCAAGCAAGCCTGCACAAAGTGTACTGCCTGGCAATAAAGTGGCAAATGTGCAGTCCCAACCACCCAAAATTCATCCCAATCACTTCAGTGAGTCTGGGAATGAGCAGGCTCCGTATAGTACGTACATATTCCATACAAAATTATGGCCCATTGAATCCATGTTGGCTCACAGAACCATCCAATTCCCCCTTGAATTTGCAACGCTTCCCCTCCCACCACCTTTTTAACTCTGGTACGTGCCCCTTCCTTTCCAGTCCTGATGAAGAGTCTTGGCCCAAAATGTCGACTTTTTATTCCTCTCCATAGCTGCTGCCTGACCTGCTGAATTCCTCCAGAATTTTGTGTGTGTGTGTGTGTGTGTGTGTGTGTCCCTTGAAAATTTCCCAGTAACTTCTTCATCACTGATTCTATCATCCTCTACGAGCAAGTTACAGCGGTTGATGGAGCCACCAACCACATAGTGGGTGTTCCACTCCCTGGGCAGTCTGCTACCTTGCTTCTCCTCCCTCTGCTTAGTTTTCCTAATCCTTTTCCAAAGATCTGTAGAGGTTTGGTTAAAGAGTCCATTCTTCAGCTGAGCCAAGAAAGCTGCTCCCCACACCCCAAGTTAGACCACACCTGTAACCCAAGAAAGCAGCATAGGGATGAGATACTGACGTTGGAGGCTGTTGGCTTTCCTGGAGGCCAAGGTTTAAAATTACAAGATCATGGAGACACAAGGATCAACAGATGCTCAGATCTGAAGCAACACACAAAATACTGGAACAACTCAGCTGGTCGGGCAGCATCTGTGGAGGGGAATGGAACAGTCAACACTTTGAGTCCAGGTGAAGGGTTTCAACTTGAAACATTGACTGTCTATTTCCCTCCACCAATACTGCCTGACCTGCCGAGTTCCCTTGACTTATTAAATCATACTACCATCATCTCTGGATCTACATTAAGGTATCACTTACTGAAATTTCTCAGGTTAGTATGGGAACAGCTGAAGTCCAAAGCAAGGAATGGTTTACGTTACTTGGCAAATCTGGGACCAGAGAGTGCAGGGTAGACTTGGCAAAGAGTGCCAGGGTTTCAGGAGTGCTTTTGGAAGCAAATCCACACATGTTTGGTGATTGCAGAAATCCTGCTCAAGCATAACTTGATACCAGGGCAGTCATCAATTTTAAATCTGAGATTGGTACCAAAGATATTAAGAGCTACGGGCTACAGAAAGAATCAGAATCAGAATAAGGCTTATTGTCACTGTCTTATATGACATGACATTTGTTGCTTTGCAGGAGCAGTACAGCGCAAAGACATAAAATTGCTATAAATTACAAAGTAAGTACAAAAGCAGGAGTAATGAGGTCATGTTCATGGGTTGATGGACTGTTCAGAAATCTGCTGACAAAGGGGAAGAAGCTGTTCCTGAATCATTAAGTGAGGGCCTTCAGGCTCCTGTACCACCTCCTCGATGGTAGTAATGAGAAGATAGCATGTCTCAGGTAGAGAGGGTCATTAATGATGGATTGGGGCACTGTCCGTTGAAGAAGTCCTTGATGGTGGAAAGGCTTGAGTTGGCTGAGTTGTGATCCTGTGCACTGGAGTCTCCGTAACAGGCAGATTGCTCGTCATTATACATCTACAGAAATTTGCAATAGTCCTTGGTGACATACCAAATCTCCTCAAATCCCTAGTGAAGTAGTATTGCCGGCACACACAGTGTAAACCTTGAAATAATAGAATGCAGGGAAGCTTCAAGAGGCCAAACAGTCTGCTGACGCTAATCCTCCTGTCCTTATCAGCCTTGTTATCAGAGATTCAGCTGCTAAATTGTTATTAGATTGCAAGGCTGAGCAGGAATTTCGGATTATCCAAATATTTAGGGTCAGAAATCTTGAAACATGTTTGCACTGATGTCTGGAGTAACTCCAGCGCCAGCGATAAGGGAAGCGGCAGAATTATGGAGAGGTTCATGCACGGAGCAGAGCTCACAATCACAGCAAAAAAACAGAAGATATTCTTAATTTCAAAAACATTTCTTTATGTGGAAAATTTGCAAATATGATACAGTATAATACATTCACACATTACTTTGCTCTGTACAAGCCATATCATTTCACTTATATCACATCGACACAAGGTCAAATTTCCTTTACATCTATTCCTTACACAGTGCCAGGGTTCCGACCCCGCAGTGCACAATGGTGTGAGGACCCTCCACTGTGACCCTCTGCGGTGACTCACCATGCACCCCACGACACGTGGTCCTGGATGTTGAGAGATACCAGCCTGTGGCCTTTGGCTGTGGATGGCCCCATCCACTGGAAGCTTTGGGCCAGAGAACATCTTTACCAGATTCATAACCTTCCAGCAGCAGTTGGTATTTGTCTCAGTGTCTCCGGAAACAGCCGGAAGGAGTCCTGGGTTACACAATGTTCGATATGAACCCTGACAGCGCCACAGAATCTCTTTCCTGACCTTCCGGGCAAACTCCCATCCCAGAAGGAGATGGGTGAGTGAGGATCTCATCCCCCATTGCAGCCACCTCATGGGCAGCACACAGGGGTTATAAAGCCATAGCATCATAGAGCACAGAAACAGTCCCTTCAGCCCATCTAGTGCAGGCCACATTGTTATTCTGCCTGGTCTCATCTACCTGCACCTGAACTATAGCCCTCCATACCTCTATCCATGTACCTATTTGAACTTCTCTTAAATGCTACAATTGAATCTGTACCCACCACTTCCACTGGCAGCTCATTCCACACTCACACCACTCTCTGAGTGAAGAGGTTCCTCCTCAGATTTCCCTTAAATATTTCACCTTTCACCCTAAACTTACCTGCATGACTTCTAGTTCTAGTCTCACTCAACCTCAGTGGAAAAAGCCTGCATGCATTCACTTAATCTATACCTCTTATAATCGTCTATACCTCTATTAGCTCTCCCTTCATTCTGTTACACTCTAGTGAATAAAGTCCTAACCTACTTAACTCAGTTCCTCAAGTTCCGGCAACATCCGGAATTTTCTCTGTACTTTTTAAAGCTATTGAGATCTTTCTCATAGGTAGGTGATCAGAACGGCACGTAATACTCTCAGCTTGGCCTCAGCAACATCGTGTACAACTGCAACATAACATTCCAACTCATGTCCTCAGGGCCCTGATTTATGAAAGCAAATGTACCAAAAGATTTCTTCATGACCCTATCTGTCTGTGATGTCACTTTCAAGGAATTATGGATCTGTATTCCCAGGTCCCCGAAGTGCCAGCTGTCAGTGAAAGATTTGACAGTGAGGGCCCTTCTCCACCAGTTGAAAAGGGCCTTGCTGCTTGCTTGTGAGTTCTGGTGATAAGATTTTCCTACAAGTGACTGTGGGGGTCAGCTCAGGAGGCCATCCAATTGGATCCACCTTCTCCCACAAGACCTTGTGTTTCAAACACACTACTGCCTGATGGGCTGATGGCCGAAGATGTTCTTCTGCACAAAATTATCCACAAGGGGCAGGTGATATGGCACAGTCCAGCTGATTCAAATTGGTTTATTGTCATACACACCAGGATACAATGAAATACCTCATTTGCATTAAGCTTACAGAGTAAACAGTGTACATGGTAATAATAAATACAATGTATACAGTGCTGAGTGCAAACACAGCAGATTGATGCCAAGTACTGCAATGCAAACCGAGGGAGTGTAAAAAGAAATGCCAAAGTAACAGGTAGAATTAAGTGTCTGAGAACGTGGCCTGAACCATCGGGAAGGGGATGTGAGAGAGGTGATTGGTTCAGGAGTCTGACAGCAGTGGGGAAGAAGCTGTTCTGGAGTCTGGTCATCCGGGCTTTCAAGCTCCTGTATCTTCTCCCAGAAGGTAGAAGAGAGAAAAGGGAATGGCCAGGGTGGCGGGAATCCTTGCAATACTGTTAGCCTTCATGATGTAATGCACTGTGACTGGATGAAAAGGAGTGACGAGCCCTGTGAAAGGAACAGTCCACAGTACCCTGGCCAAACTATCCTTCCCAACACCAGGGGCAAGCAGAGCTTCAGCACACAGTAGCATTTGTTGTTTGCACAGCCACAGTCCACACACAGAGCTTGACACAGCCACACTCAAAGTCAGACACCAGGCCATGTTGGCTGCATTTTCACCCCTTTCGCTGGTGATTTGTACACTCTATTTCTGCAGGTGTGGACATGGAGTCATCCAATAACCTGTAGGTTTACCCATAGCTTCAATGGTGGACTCTAAGCCAAAATGGCCATTGAATCACACTCTCTCCCCTGCCTGGTCAAAAGGGAAACAGAAGATTTACAAGTGCTGTGTCCAAGAGTTGAGTTGGCCACATATTTTGTGTTTTAGGTTGACGTGACGAGAACCTTTTAGTGCCTTGATTTTTCTCCTTGAAACCAATGACCCTTTCAATATATCCATCGGAAATTTCAATATATCCATCGGAAACTCAGAACCTGTTTGCAAATGTCTTTCTGCTTCAAGTGAATGCTGGTGTCAGACAGCGTCATGTTGCACTGGCTCCAGGTGCAGATGGGTTCAGGCTGCCTGCATGGAGAAGTGCAGCTGTGGCTCAAACTTAAATTGCTTTCAACCCAAAGAACTCAGGCGAAACCTGCTTCAAATAATCCATTTCAACACGCTCCTTGTGCTAATGGCATTGATTTTGGTGAGAAAGTGGTCAAGTAAGTATAGTTGTTAAAGCAAGATCATTAAATTAGTCCAATAGACCATAAGATATAGGAACAGAATTAGGTCATTCGGCCCATCGAGTCTGTATCGCCATTCAATCCTGGCTGATTCTTTTCTCAACCTTATTTTCCTGTCTTCTCCCTGTAACCCTTAACCCCCTTACTGATCAATTTCTGCCTTAAATGCACCCAGCTGCTTAGCCTCCACAGCCATCTGCAGCGATAAATTCCACAGATTCGCCACTCTCTGGCTGAAGAAATTTCTCCTCTGTGCCCTCAGATCCTACATAGTACCCACACTTCTGAAAGAGTTTATTGTCTGTAAAGTGCTTTGGGACATGCTGACAAGGCTATTTAGTTAAAAGGCTATCTTTTCCTTGGCCCATCTTTGCAAATGATGAAATCCTATCACGTCAGCCGATAATCTGTGCATTGGAATGTGGAAGGGGGGATGGAATAACTCAGTGACAGACTGATGCACCATCAATAACTCACACTGAGACGTAAGGCGAGATATCGGCTTTTATTGACTGAAGAAGGAACCAGCACTGAGTGACCATCATATTACATCCTGGAGAATGAGGCAGAGGATTAGATCTGAATCGCCTTTATACAGGGCCTGTGGGAGGAGCTACAGGAGCAGTCAGAAGGGGGCGTGTCTAGACAGGCACATAGTTCACCACATTCACCCCCCCCCCCTTTGTTTGAAAGAGTCCCCATGTGGCGAAGTTTCTTACAGGTCAAGTCTATCAGGTGGTCGAATCTGTCGCTGCGATCTACGTAGCACCGACTGTGATTGCACCGATGCCAGCAACATTGGAGATTGCACAGGAGACGGAGGTTGTGCTGGTTCCAGCTCATGCATGTGCGAGGCACCTGGTATATATGTGTCATGAGGAGTCCATGTAGAGCCTGGTGAGCACGGTGTCACCTCGGGTACAGGGTTCATAGTTACCGGAGAGTGTTCAGGGTAGTGGTCTGTTGCACCTGCGGGCGCCAGGTCGCAGATGGAGACCGTGTCCTCCCGCCCATCAGGTAAGACCACGTAAGCATACTGGGGGTTCGCATGCAGAAGGTGAACCCTCTCGACCAGCGGGGAGTATTTATTGCTCCTCACATGTTTCCGGAGCAGCACTGGCCCCGGGGACATCAGCCAAACTGGTAGAGCGGTCCCAGTGACAGACTTCCTGGGAAAAGAGAATAGGCGTTCGTGAAGGGGGGGTAGGGCCACCATCCAACCACCTGGGCCCTCCAAGGGCTTGTGCTTGGCTCAATGATCCCCTCCCTGAGCAACCACTGCACCGGTTTACAGTCGGGGTCAGGTTGGCGAACAGCGGCGGGGGAGGGACCTCGAGAGTGGAGAGACTGCAAGTGGTGTCGGTAGCGCAGCTGTCGTGCTGGATGGGATGTGTGTGTCGCTGTGTGTGTGTGGTCAGTGGTGATGAAGTCCCACAGAACTGAGGATTCCGGACAGTGAGTGGTGGGAGGGGCCCGTCATATACCATAGACACACTTTCGAGATGGCTCTGGAAGTCCAGCCCCAATAGCACAGGTGCGCACAGATTAGGCATGACCAGTAGCGCAAAGTCCCGATATTCTGTGCCTTGCACCACCAATGTCGCTACACAACCCCCCTGGATGTCTGTGGAATGTGACCCAGAAACCAAATGGATCTTCTGACTTACTGGCCGTGTTGCGAGTCCGCAGTGTTGCACTGTGTCCGGGTGAATGAAACTCTTAGTGCTGCCCGTGTCAAACACGGGCACATCTAGTCCTGTGCCCCTCCACCCGGATGTCCATCATGGACCTTGCAAGCCGGTGTGGGGCGCTTTGGTCAAGGGTTACAGTGGCCAGAATTGAATCGCCGTCGGGGTACCCGGTAAGCATCGGAGGGCCGGGGGCGGGGCATGCTGACGTCGACAAAGATGGCCGCTCACATCCGGGGTACCCGGTCAGCATCCGAGGGTCGGGGGCGGGGCGTGCTGACGCCGACAAAGATGGCTGCCCACATCCGGGGTACCCGGTAAGCATCGGAGGGTCGGGGGCGGGGCGTGCTGACGCCGACAAAGATGGCCGCCCACATCCGGGCATGCAAGATGGCGGCCCCCACGTTTCACCCGCAGCGCTGCACTCCGCTCGCAGTTTAGACTTACAGACCTTGGCGAAATGGCCCCGCTTTCCGCAGCTGGAGCAGGTCGCTTCTCGCGCTGGACAGCGTTTTCGAGAGTGTTTTTTATGGCCACAGAAATAACAAAGCACAGGCTTCTGACGGGCTGCCGCTGTCGTCGGGTTCGGGGAGCTCATGGAATCGCGACTGGCAGAGGCGATTTCGCTCGCGGGAGCCGGCGATGGCGGGGTCTGAGGCGTCCACGGAACCGGCGGGGAATCGCGCGACTGGACAGCGTCGGCGTAGTGCAGCGCAGCTTCCAGAGCGTTGGCCGTCTCGATCGCCGAGCGTAAGGTAAGATCTGAGTGTTCCAGCAGTCGCTGGTGCACGTACACTGACCTCAGTCCCGTCACAAAGGCGTCTCGCACCAGCAGCTCTGCATGTTGTCCTGCCGTGAGCGTCTTGCAGTCACAAGCTCGGACGAGTGTCTGTAATGCTCGGAGAAACTCGGCGCTCGATTGTCCAGTCCGCTGTCGCCGGGTAGCTAAACGATGTCTTGCGTAGACGGTGTTCACCAGCTGCAGGTACTGTCTTTTGAGGGCGTCCAGTGTCCCTTCGTAGGTCGGCAGGTCCCGGATAATGGAATAAACTTTTGGGGTGACCCTCGAGAGGAGAATTCTGTACATAACGGCAGGGTCAGTCGCACGAAGCTCTGCCAAGTATGATTGGAAGCATGCAAGCCAGTGTTCAAAAGCAAGAGCTGCTTCAGGGTCTTGAGGGTCCAAATCCAACCTTTCCGGACGTAAAACGGTTTCCATGTTTTAAAACTTTCAGTCAATAAAATTGATGCACCATCAATAACTCACACTGAGAAGTAAGGCGAGATATCGGCTTTTATTGACTGAAGAAGGAACCAGCAGTGAGTGACCATCATATTACATCCTGGAGAATGAGGCAGAGGATTAGACCTGAATCACCTTTATACAGGGCCTGTGGGAGGAGCCACAGGAGCAGTCAGAAGGGGGCGTGTCCCGACAGGTACATCGTTCACCACACAGACGATGAGAGCTTTTCGTTGAATGTAAGCTTTTGCTTTCATGCGAGTAAATCCCAGTGGTCTAGGTGTTTATCACCCACCTGGTTTATATGAAAGGAGTGAAGGAAATAGAGATCTTTCCGCTCAGATCCTCTGGAACGGAACTGAATGCAGTGAATGTGGAGATCGCCCTGCAGCTAACTCCACCTTGCTAGGCTGTAGGGATGTCAAAGCTGCACTGGTACAGATTATTGGGTAACATCGACTAGCTTCTGTGGGATGAGAGAGAAATTTTCAATCTTTTCTAACATAAGAGGAGGAAATTCAGCACATCATCTGAAGTTCAAAGTTCAAAACTAAAAGTATATTTATTATCAAAGATACTATATACAACCTTGAGATTTGCCTCCTTACAGACAGCCACAAAACAAAGAAACCCAACAGAATCCATTTTAAAAAAGACCAACAAACACCCAATGTGCAGAGAGAAAAATTGTGCAAACAATAAAAGGAAGCAAATAGCATTTAGAATGAAAGTGAGCGCTCAGACATGAAGCCCAGAGTGGGCCCAGCATTTCTACGCCAGTTCTCTGATCAATCCCATTCCTCCACTCATTTCCCTGTCACCTAACCCATTACCTCCCTTCCTCCACCACCGCCCCCCTCCAACTCTTCCACCACCCACCCACACTAGAAACAAGTTATAGAATGCAATTAACTTACTGACCCAGCACATCTTTGGGATGTGGGAGGAGGCCCAGACAGAACAAACAAACTCATACAGTCAGCACTGGACATCAGGATTGAACACAGGCCTCTGTGTCACTGTGCTAGCCTAGTATAGAAGGAAAGTCAGCAAACTAAATTAAAGGGTGGGACTGATATGAGGCACTGGAAAGAGTTAAAGACCAAAACTGTTGCTTTGTATGAGGGTACATTGATTTGACAGCATAACAAGAGAGACATATACTGATTGTACTTCCTGCTTATATTTTTATGAATAATGGATACATTTTAAATAAAATCAAGTTATCACAGTTGTGGTATACAAAATTGAATGCATCACCGTTTCATCTGTCTCTCACATTGGATGAGGAGTATTGAGGGACCCCAAATTGTCCTTGAGGTAACATGAAATCTACTGTACACCCACACACAAACTCTCTCTCTCTCTCTCTCTCTCTCTCTCTCTCTCCCCCTCTCCCTCCCTCCCCCCCCCCCACTCTCTCTCTCTCTCTCTCTCTCTCTCTCTCTCTCTCTCTCTCTCTGTCTTCTGTACATGGTTTCCCAGCGTGGGTCTTGACTCACAACCTTCTGACCCTCAAGCAAGAATGCAGCCCACCGAGCCTCGAAGCTGGCTGCAGGATAGCAGCTGGATAAGTTTGCAGAGGAGATAAGGAAAGGAAGGAGCCAGTGAGAATGCACAGGTAAGGGCTTCTTCAGGAGAAACCCGACTTTTCTCTGTAACATATTCATCTTCCAGGATGGGCACATCACCTGTAGAACCAACATTTATTGCCCATCCCTAATGGCCCTTAAACTGAGTGATCACTTCAGAAGGCAGATTGGAGCCAACAACATTGGTGATCTGGAGTCACACTGGGTAAGAATGGCAGGTTCCCCACCCTCAAGGACTTTGATGAACTAGATGGGTTTTTGCAAGATTCACATTATGATGCCCTGAAGTACTAGCCTTAGTCCAATTGATCTGCGAGGCCAGGCTGAAGAAAGGTGACCTTAACAGTCGTCTGGTTCGACATGGCCGATGACTACCACACATCCTCATCCAGGTTGGCCTGGATCACTACCCTATCCCAGCAGTAACGCAAGGCATGATAACCAGCTACCTAGGAGGTTCAAGCTATGCTTCACTTCAGCCCACTTTACAACCAGGTGACAAAACCTCCAAAAAGGGATTCCAATTGGCTGTACCAACTCCCCCATCTTGTTTGTTATGGGTATGAACCTCCTCATATCAGCAGCAGCTGCAGGCATAACCTGCGGCTCAGCGTTGGAGCCCAGGAGCTGACAACCTGTAATATGGGAGTTCATGGACAACACCACAGTAACCATAGTAACAATGTCTAAGCAAGATGGATATTGGAAACCCTGGACAGTATAGCTACCTGGACTAAGATGACCTTCAAGGCCAGGAAGTCCAGATGCATGGTGATTATAAAGGGCAAGATTACTAGCAAGTTCAGTCTTCAAGTACAGGGAGAAGTTATTCCATCTATAGAGGACAACCCCATAAAGTCTTGGAAAGTGGTTTACTGCAGAAGTGGCAGTCAGCGCCAACACCACCGACACTGTAAAGAAGAATAAAGAGTGGCTGATGAAGATTGACAAAACTGGACTCCCTGGTAAATTTAAGACATGGCTGTACCATCATGGTCTTCCAAAGCTACTCTGGCTTTTCACTGTGTGATGCTCATGACCACTGTTGGAGGCATCGAGAGGAAAGTCAACCAGCACCTGCAGAGGTCGCTGGAGATACCCCCCAAGATTTTCTTCAGTGGGGCTCTACATAAGATCAGGCCAGCTACAGCTCCCATTGTCATTGGTAGTGGAGGAGTTCAAGGTGGCAAAGTGTAGAGTTGTGTTAGCACTGAGGGGCTCCGATGACAAGCTGGTAAGTCAAGCAGGAGTCACAACAAGATTGGGCTGAAAGTGGGCCACCAACTCGGCCATAGTTCAGGCAGTGAGCTCCCTGCAATTGACAGACATCGTCGGCAACCCAGGCCTGGGATGGCAGGGCTTCAGCTCAGCACACTTCCAGTGATGCGGGAGTGCAAGTGCAAGGGGTAGGTGTGACATGGTCCAGGCAGAGGTACAGAACCATGAGGATGAAAGGTGGGTATCAAAGACAGTGGAGCTGGGGGGGTCTCAGGGAGCCTGGACGAAATGGGATCTCCCCAAGCTCAAGATCACTTGAGCAGAGCTTTGGAGACTGGAGCCCTTCCACATTTCTTTCCTCCTGCAGTCTGTTTATGACACTCTCCCTACAACATCACAGCTGCACATGTGGGGGCTGAGAGAGGGCCCTAACTGCAAGCTTTGTTGTCAGTAGGGTTCACTGGCACACATACTGTCAGGATGCAAAACAGCTTTAACACAAGGACGGTATAGGTGAAGCCACGACAAGGTCCTGCTGTCCCTTGCTGACACACTGAAGTGGGAGAGGTGTAAAAAGAGACCAGCTGGCAGAGAGACAAACAAGGCAGTCATTTTCATCAAGGAGGGGGCCACAACAGGCATACCAAAGAGGCCTAAATCCAATCTGCTGCAAACGTCCAAAATCATGGGAGATGAGGGTCGATGTGGGGAGGAAGCCGCAGTTCCCGGAGGTGGTGCAAACCACACTTGGACCAGACATCATACTGTCGTCCTCCAAAGACAAGAAAATCACCCTGGTGGAGCTCACGGTACCATGGGAGGAAGGATGTGAAGAGGCTCACGAGAAGAAGGCCCTGAGGTAACTGTCCTTAGTCCAGGAGTGCAGGGACAAAGGACGGCAGACGTGGCTATTCCCTGTGGAGATCAGCTGTAGAGGGTTCCCAACAAGGTCAGCATGGAGGTTGCTGTCTGCGCTGGGCCTTGATGAAAAGGGCAAGAATCAAGCAGCTCGCAGGATGGGGGGTGAGGGAGGAGGAAGCAGAAAGAGCCTCTTGCTGGAGATGGAGCAGGCGAGAGGAGTTGAGCTGGAAGTCAGGAGCAGATGGGCAGTGAATTGGCTACTGACTCGCCAACTGGTGAGTGTAGTTGTAGGACAGGACTGGAAGGAGCTGTAGAGGGTTGTAAATCTAGTCAGCTCCATCTTGGGTACTAGCCTACAAAGTACCCAGGACATCTTCAAAGGGTGGTGTCTCAGAAAGGCAGCGTCCATCATTAAGGACCTCCAGCACCCAGGACATGCCCCTTTTCTCACTGTTACCATCAGGTAGGAGGTACAGAAGCCTGAAGGAACACACTCAGCGATTCAGGAACAGCTTCTTCCTCTCTGCCATCCAATTCCTAAATCGACATTGAACCCATGAACACGTCCTCGCTTTTTAAAAAAATACAGTATTTCTGTTTTTGCATGATTTTTAATCTATGCAATATATGTATACTGTAATTGATTTATTTATTTATTTTTTATTATTATTATTTTTCTTCTTATATTACCATGTATTGCATTGTACTGCTACTGTTAAGTTAACAAATTTCACGACATATGCCAGTGATAATAAACCTGATTTGGACTCAATTAAGGGTTGAAGCACTCTGTGAATGTTGGGCACCACCTGACGACATCTGCTCCTGGCCAGAGGCTACAGTTAACTCACCCGGTAACTGAAGAGAGCACCCCAATGTATGGTGCAGGTCCTTTTTATTTGTTTTACATTTTTAGTCCAGACTTCTGGTCTACTAATCCAATGATGTAACCACTGTGTAGTGGGTCAAAACTGCAAGAGTTTGAGCAGGAGAGGCAATGGTTGGGAGCACATGATCAATGGGCTGTCAGGTTTCAAGCTCAGCTCTCGATGGAAGAGGTTACCAAGGATGGATGTGCGACAGTTCCGCCGAATCCAGTGGTTAGGGTGTCAAATGGAGTCACTGAAAAGGAAGGAATAAAAGCTCTGGATGTTATTCACCAACAGTATGCAGAGAGACACAACATGGAAATAGGCACTTCGATCCATCGAGTCCATGCTGTCCATCAACAACCATTTACACAGATCCTATTTTATTCTCCTCATGTTCCCATCTACTTCCCCCAGGATCTACACCCCAAAGGCTCAAAGGTTCAAAGCTTAATTTTATTATCAAAGTATGCATGCAGAATACACCTCTGAGATTTGTCTTCTCCAGATAGCCATAAGATACAGAAAACCATACAAGTAGTTGAAAGAAAAAACTCCTCTCCTCCGCAGGAAAAGAAAAAGAAACAAAAACACCCCCCCACACACACACAAAAACTGACAGATCACCCAAACCCCCAGCCCGCCAATCAACAACAAGAAGGACTGGGTGAGAACACATAAAACTGACAGAGGCCAATATGAACTACAGTCCAACCCATATATGTCAGAATTTCGATAACATCTCCAAGAGCGCCTGAACCCAGTGGCCACTCCAAGAGAAGCAACTCAAACCCAGCGGTCCCTCCAAGGCTGTCACTCACACACTAGGGGCAATCTACATCAGCCAGTTAATCCACCAATCTATATGTCCTTAGTAAGTGGGAGGAAACCCGAGCACTAGGGGGAAACCCACAGGGAGGACATGCAGGCTCCACACAAACAGCCTCTGAGATCAGGAGCAAAGACAGATCTCTGAAGCTGTGAGACAGAGGCTCTTCCAACTGCACCATTGTGCTGCCCAGTCACAATACCCCTCCTGATAGCTATCGACAGGAGACTGGACTCACACACTTGGTTGCATTCGTTCATATATCACAGAAACCTGTGTTCACAGACAGTCCCTTCTAGTGATGTCACCAAGGACTTTCAAATTTCTATAGATGTATTAAGGAGAGCCTTTTGACTGGTTCCATCGGAGCGTCCATCACAGTCTATTGTCCGCCACACTCTACCATCCACTGTGTGAAAACAGGTGCAGTGGTGATGCTGTATGGGGTCCTGCGACCTTCCCAAATGCACCATTTCAGTGCTGGAAGACCTGATTTTTAACTGTGCCTGACATCCTTTGCAAGGTCCTTTGGTGTATTTGTAGCTTGCATGGGAAGCCACTGCCACCCACAACGGATCCCACAATTCCTCACAGCGGAATTTTACACTGGGACTGGTTGTTGCTGGAATATTGTTTGCTTTGAGAAGGAAACTCAGACTGGCCAATCACAGAGCATTTCTACACTAACCTTTAAAGTATGGTCACAGATGTAAAGTGGGATATGTGGCAGCAGTTCCCGCACAGCAAGGTGGGAATGATCAAGTCGTCCCAGTTAACAGTGTTGACCGAGAGACAAATATTGGACAGGACTCTAATAGGTTTTCTCCTTTCTTTTTCTCAAAATAGGATCTTCTGTATTCAGTAGAGGGGGACCTCTTTAAACACCTTGTCCAAAAGGGGGCCCCTTTTACAGTGCAGCACCACCTCAGTAATCATTGGAGCATCAGCCTCACACCTCTGAGCTTCTGCATAAATGTATAAAATCAACAATCCGTAGATTAGCTTGAAGTGGTGAATGGCGGCAGCTTTCTGTTCCAGAGGGTTGTGGAGACTTGCTCATTAGGAATACTTAAAGTAGACCTTTGTATTTTTGAAAGATTGGGGGATAGAGGGTGATGGGAATTGGGAACAGCGATGGAAGTTGAGATTTGAGGCTGATCAACAATGATCATAATGAATGGTGGGGCTGGCTTGAGGGGCTAACAGGCCTAAAAAAATGTTGTCTCATTGTTACTACGTACTGTACCAGCAGTTATGGTCGAAATGACAATAAAAGTGACTTGACTTAATATTCTGCTGTTCTTCTTGTGTACAGTGCAAAACTATGTTCTACTTGCTGGCCATTGGTAATGTAGTGGTCAAGGTATATTATGCGCGCGTGTTTCCTGATGGGTACAAGGGTAGATTGTTAAACCTCGTCTTGCTCACCCTCTCATTACAGGTATAGTATGGGCAATGTTAAACAGATTCAGCTGAGGCTGCCCGGAGTTACTAGCTAAATGTAACTATCTGTCGGGGGCAAAATTAGACCGGGGAATCAAACAAATGTCATTCCCTACCCCGTCAAGTGTCCCTCAGGCAGGGGACATTGGAGGAAGGTTACTGCCAGTTTTATTGTGTCTGTTGAGGAGGGCAGTAAGACTGCTGGGATTAAGCCAAAATTGTGACAGAGACTTTTGTAGTGCAGGGGGAACTGTTGCTCAGCAGTGTGTGGAGCTCACAAAGAAACAAATTATACAGGGACTCTAGGACAATGATGATTAATGCTCCTTCTTCATTCAATACTTTGTTGTGTTCATTCCCTACCTGGAGTTCCTTTAATTGAAGTAATCTGATACAACCGGTGATAAATTATTGATGATGGAATTTAAGAAGGATATTTAAGTGCTGTACTTGGTGAAGTATTGGGAACAGGCTCGAGCTCATCTGTGCTGGTAGCCACCAGTCGAATAGCTTGTTCAAGCTCACACTAATATGAAGTACCAAAGGAGTATCTTGTCCAAAAGGCAGCCCCTTCTGCCATGCATTACCATACCACTTATGAGGATGTTTCTAGAACTAGAGGGCCTGAGTTCTTAGGAGAGGTTGAATAGGCTAGACCTTTATTCCTTGGAACATAGGAAAATGTTTGGCAACCTTATAGAAATGTTTAAAATTATAAGAGGCGTCGATAAGAATTTTAAAAATATTAGGTTTATTTGTCACGTGAACATTGAAACATCGACAAATACTGTGAAATGTGTGGTTTGTGTTAACAGCTAACACAGTCCGAGGATGTGCTGGGGGCAGCCCGCATCGCCATGCTACCACTGCCAACATAAGATGCCCACAACTTACTTCCAAACCCGTATGTCTTTGGAATGTGGGAGAAAACTGGACAAAACTCACGCGGTCACTGGGAGAGTGTACAAGCTCCTAACTGTCTTAAACCCAGGTTAGGGGAGTCCAAAACTAAGGAGCATAGGTTTAGGGTGAGAGTGGAAAGATTCAAAAAGGACCTAAAGGGCAGCTTTTGTACACAGAGGGCGGTGAGAATATGGAATGAGCTGCCAGAGGAAGTGGTTGAGGCAGGTACAGTCATATCATCGAAGAAGCACTTGGATAGGCACAAGGCGGGACGAGTCTTAGAGGGATATGGCCCAAACACAGGAAATAGGGATTAGATGGGTGGACAATGTGATCGGCATGGACTGTGTGGGCCGAAGGGTCTGTATCTGTGTTCTGTGACTCCAACAGAACCCCAGCTAGAATTAATTAAAATGGCCAAGGAAATAGACTGCCAAAAAAGGTGATTGGTTGAAACAACTAAAGGCATTCTCCTGTGGATTTATAACCAGCCTACACTGGGACAGAAGAAAATAAAATCCTTCAAAAACACAAGAGTGCCAAAATTATCATGTAATTTAAACTGGCAATTAGCCAGGTTTCTCTAGAATAGTTCTCAGGGTAGTAAAATCTTTTCACTGTAAAGAACAAAGCAACCTAAATGAATAATGACTGGAATAAGATCTGGGGGAGTGGACAGCTCATTGCACCAAGTTTTGGTTGAGAACTGAAGAGTGTCCTTTGAAAAGCACCATTAGGTCTGCACAAAGCATTGGGTGTAACCTTTCACAACACAGCTTACCTTGGATGAGCTGAGTAAACTGCCAAGCTTAGAATGGATTTAAGGTGGACCTGTTTGGGGTGTGTTGATGAGGTAGCAGGTGACGATTGGAAAGAGTGGGATATATCGGTGGGGATAGTGGGAGGGGGTGGTGGAAAGAGGAGGGGGGAGTGGGCAGGTGCCATGCTTCCTCAACATTACCTGCCCCTCCACCTATCTTTATATCATCCGCAAACTTGGCCACAAAGCCATCAATTCTATCATTCAAATCATTGACATATAATGTTAAAAGAAGCAATCCAACACTGATCCCAGTGGCATACCACTAGTCACTGGCAGCCAAACAGAAAAGGACCCCTTTCTTCTCACTTTTTGCCTCCTGCCAGTTGTTAGAGCAATTTCTGGGTTTAGAACATGTACATTCAGCAATTGACTTTGGCTACCATTCTTCACATCTGAAAGTGTATTATAGATTTAATTTGGAGTGCAGCTCTGAACAATGGGTTCCTAAAAGCCATGAATCCCAGACCAGACAATGCTGACTAAAATTCATTTGTGAAGTTTGTGTGTAGCTTCAAAGAAAGCATTGTCCATACATTGTAAATATGGAATTGCCCTTAGATGTTTAGCACATAAAACGTCAAGCACCACATCGGGCCAGCGAGGCCTTTCGACCAAAAGTGTCTCCGGATGATGTATACTGTATCTTGTTTTGTTGAATAGAGAAGCTGCTTTGTATCTACCAGTACTTTTCTCCAGTGACTTCATTCATGCAACAATACAGTAAGCCAATCTTCTGTTCATGCTGGTACCTTTCTTGTAATACCATGGGTTCTTATCTTGTTAAGCAGCCTCATGTGCAGCACCCTGTCAAAGGCCTTCTGGAAATTCAATTACACCATATCCACCAATTCTCCTTTGTCTATCCTGCTTGTTATTTCCTCAAAGAATTCCAACAGATTTGTCAGGCAAGATTTTACCTTAAGGAAACCATCCTGACTTCGTCCTATTTTATCATTTACCCTAAAACTTCATCCTTAACAATCGACTGCAACATCTTTCCAACTACTGAAGTCAGTTTAATTGGTCTATTATTTATTTTCCTCTGCCTCCCTCCCTCCTTAAAGAGTTGAGCGACATTTGCAATTTTCCAGTCCTCAGGAACCTTTCCAGAATTGAGTGATTCTTGAAAGATCATTATTAATGCTCCACAATTTTTCCCACTACCTCTTTCAGAAACCTGGAATGTAGTCCATCTGGTCCAGGTGACTTAACTACCTTCAAACTTTTCAGTTTCCCAAGTACCTTCTCCTTAGTAATAACAATGTCACTCACTCCTGCCTCCTGACACTAACATTTCTGGCATTCTGCTAGTGTCTTCCACAATGAAGACTGATGCAAAATACTTATTCAATTTGTCCACCATTTCTTTGTTCCCAATTACTGCCTCTCCAGCATCATTTGCCGACATTCCAATATCCACTCTTGTCTTTCTTTTACCCTTTATACTGTATATCTGAAAAAAAACTTTTGATATTCCCTTTGATATTATTGGCTAGCTTACCATCATATTTCATCTTTTCTCTTTATAGCTTTTTTAGTTGCCTGCTGTTGATTTTTCAAAGCTTGTCAGCCACAGTTGCCTCATCCTCCTGTTAGAATACTACTTCATTCTTGGGATGTATCTTTCCTGCACCTTCTGGATTCCCCCAGAAACCCCAGCCATTGCTGTTCTGCCTTCCCTTCCAATCAACTTTAGCCAGCTACTCTCTCTAATGCCTCTGTAATTCCCTTTACTCCACTGTAATACTGATACATACAATTTTAGTTTCTCCTTTTCAAACTGCAGGGTGAATTCTATCATATGATCACTGTCTCCTAAAGGTTCCTAATCAACCTTAAGCTCACTAATCAAAGTTGGGTCATTACATAGCACCTAATCCAGAATTGCCATTCCCCTTGTGGGTTCAACCACAAGCTGTTCCAAAAGCCACCTTCTAGGCATCTGACAAACTCTCTCTCTTGGGATCCAGCACCAGCCTGATTTCCCCAGAACTATTGTAACATTGCACTTTTGACATACATTTTCTATCTCCCATTGTCATTTGTAGCCCACATCTTGGCTACTGTTTGGAGGCTTGTATATAATTCCCATCAGGGTCTTTTTTTTTTTCACCCTTAAAGTTTCTTGCTCTACCCACAAGGATCCTACATCTTCCAATTGTATGTCATGTCTTTCTAAAGACTTGATTTTATTTTTTACCAAGAACCATCCTGCCCCCTCTGCCTCCCTACCTGCCTTTTTGATATAAAGTATATCTTTGGATGTTAAGCTCCCAACTATGATCTTCTTTCAGCCACCACTCAACAACATCATACCTGCCAACCTCTAACTACACTACAAGATTGTCTACCTTATTCTGTATACTGCATATAATGCATATAATGTACTGTGGTGCTTTATAGCAAGGTTCATCAGATAAGTTGCTGATACTGTGCCATGCTGGAAGATCTATCCTGGGCCAGGTACATTAATGAATAAGGCCCGCCAGTGGCTCTAATTCGTGAGGAGTCTTGTATCCTGCTGCTGGAAAACAACAAATTTCCTAGTACATGTCAGTGATATGAATCTGATTCAGACCAGCACAGGTGGCTACAAGTTTGTTCACGTGGTTAGGGTTCAAGCAATGGGGTGAAGGAAGACAAAGCAAGGTGGAGGCAGAGGGAGAAGTGGAGAGGTTTCTGGAAGGAATTCCATAGTTCAAGGAAGGAATTCTACAATTTAGTATTCGGTCAGCACTGGTGGAATATTTAGCCAAGGCCCAGAATGGAAGGAGTGCTCAGAATTCCGAGAGTCGTAGGGCTGGAGGGGGTTACAAACATAGGGAATGTCAACATTGTGCTGGAACTTGACTGTAACATTGAGCCTTAGCGATAGGTGAACAGGTGCAAGATAGGTTAAGGGCAGGAAAACTTCGGATGGCTCCCAAGTTTTCAATGAAGGCAGATGAGAGTGCCCGACTAGTGAAGGATAAAGGAAATGAAGATGCAAGCGAGAGTTTCAGCCGGAAGTGTACAGGGCAGGACGGAGTCAATGATGTTGCAGTTGTGGGAGCAGGGACTGGAGATAGTACAGAGGAGAGTTCCAAATCTCAGCTTGGGACCAAAATCAATGCCCGGACACCCAACAGTCCAGTTCTGTCTTAGACAGATTGCTGGGGCAAGGATAGAGTTGGTGACGGGGGTGCAGCAGTTTTTGTGACGAGGAACAAGGATAACAGCTCCACTCTTCCCAGCATGCAAATGGCAATAATCAACATGTGAGGTCCTGGTAGACTAATTAACAGTGAAGTTCATAGTAATGTTTATTTTAAGATAAATGTTTGTCTCACAAAAGGTGTGGTCCTGCAAGTTTGCAAGGCTGATGTAGAAGTTGCCATCATATGAAGTCCTAGTTATCATGTTGGTTTTATGAAAATGAACAATGTTGACTTTGCTGCATTCCTCTCTGAAAGAGCAGTGTTGCCCTGTCTCGGCCCGCTGAGACAGAAGAAAATCACTTCATCTCATGGGTGACTCCTTGTTTTGAAACACTGACCCCTAGTTTTAGATTCTCCCACAAGAGGAGACATCCTCTGTACATCCACCCTGTTGAAACCCCTCAGGATCTTACGGGTTTCAGTCAGGTCCCTTTCACTCTTTGAAACTCCAGCAGATACAAGCCCAGCCTATCCAAATTTTCCTCATAACTCAACCCACCAGATCCAGGTACCTACTTGCTGGAACAATGCCCACACATTGCACAGCTGGGTGGCAAGGGAACATAGCCTTCCCATTTCACACTGCTACAGTGCACCTGCAGCTCACTGATGCAGGCACCCTGTGGGAACTGTTTGTCACTCAGAAAATAGCCTTTATACTTCCAATGGGGCAAATTTCTTATTGTCACTGCTGAGTTCCTCCAGCATTTTGTCTGTGTTGTAAAAGGTTTCTGAGGCAGGCAGGAAAATGGATTACAATTCGATCAGCCGTGATCTGATTGAATGCCAGAGCAGGATTGAGGGGCTCTATGGCGTCTTGCTTCCAGCTCGTATGACCGTGTGCATGTTTGTAAGCCCCCTGTTTGTCTTCATCGTTATGTGTTAAAATCAAATCATCAGGAGATGAAGCAGAGAGGACTTGATTTAAGTCATTGGTTACTTCATATCGCAAACACAAGGAAATCTGCAGATGCTGGAAATTCAAGCAACACACATTGAAAGCAGCAGGCCAGGCAGCATCTATAGGAAGAGGTTCCTGACGAAGGGTCTCGGCCTGAAAAGTCGACTGTACTTCTTCCTATAGATGCTGCCTGGCCTGCTGAGTTCCACCAGGATTCTGTGTGTGTTGGTTACTTCATATGTTGGCTCACATTGCATTGAGTTTACTGGCAGATAAAGCCTCTTACCAAGCCTGCTTCAAATTACATGGGCACAGGTCCCTGGTTGACGCATACCATTTGAAGACGAGTCACAGAAACGGACATAAACTCGACACCGTTGGATCTCTTATATCCACCTTGTGAATATGGTTTAATATCTCACCCACAACGTGGTGCCTCTAGTGCACACCAGGAATGGGAAGTCAGGTGAATCAGTCCTCACTGAGGGATCAGTGGTGGGAAGGGTGAGCCTGGGTGTGGACGTCTCAGAGGATCTCTCCAGTGTCCTGAAGACAGATGCAAGCATGAAGAAGGCACACCAGCATCTCCACTTCCTTGGAAGTTAAAGCATGTCACTGAAGATGCTGAAAAACTTCTACTGCTGCACAGTGGAGAGCATTGTGACTGGTTGCATCACATCCTGGCATGGGAACTCCAAGGCACAGTATCCCAAGAGGCTGCAGAAAGTGGCAAGCTCAGCCAATTCCATCACAAGTGCAGCTCTTCCCAACATCGAGTTCATCAACAAGAGGTGACGTCTCAGGAAGGCAACATCTGTCATCACCAGAGAAATTATAGGTGTCAGAGAGAACTCCACACAAACAGCATCTAGTTGTGGGAGGATTGAACCCGATTGCTGGAACTGTGAGGCAGAAGCTCGACCACTGCATCACTGTGTCATCCCACCTACCTCAGTGTCATCCCCCAATGGGGTGTCCAAGGAGGGGTAGCACCTTTGGTGGCAGGCTTGTCTGCTCCGCCCAGAATCCCCACCTGATATGAGGAGCGTTTGATGGCTCTGGGCCTGTATTCACTGGAATTCAGAAGAACGAGGGGTGACCTCATTGAAACCTATCAAATGATGAAAGGCCTTGATAGAATGGATGTAGAGAGGATGTTTTCTATGTTGGGAGAGTCTAAGGCCAGAGGCCACAGCCTCAGAATAGATTGATGTCCATTTAGAACAGGGATAAGAGAGGAATTTGGTGAATCTGTGGCTCTTTATCATAGATGTAATGTGCTGAAACTGGAGAGGGTCAAAGGAGATTCATGAAAATGATTGCGGGATTGAATGGTTGTCGTATAAAGATCATTTGATGGCTGTGGGCCTGTATTCAATGGAATTCAGAAGAACGAGGGGTGACCTCATTGAAACCTATTGAATGATGAAAGGCCATGATAGAATGGATGTGAGAGGATGTTTTCTATGGTGGGAGAGTCTAGGACCAGAGGACACAGCCACACACACACACACACACACACACCCACACCCACTCACATTCCTTCTCACACACACACACACACACACACACACACACACACACATACAGAGACACATATACATAACAGGCATACACATACACTCATCATACATGGGGCACTGGTGATCAGATTTCTCAGGGGATGTAGATATCACTGGTAACGCCAACATTCTTTGGCCACCTTGAGTTCCTCAGACTGTCATAAGTGAGTGGATCTGGAGTCACACCCAGTCCAGATGGGGTAAGGTTGGCAGTCCTCCTATTCTGGTGAGCACGTATGATCCAATGGACTGATTGCAGGAATGCAAAGGGTTCCAAGGATGGAGGAGGCTACAGAGGGAGGGAGGCAGCTATCACCGGGCAAGAATTTGAGCACAGCAGGGAGGACCATGTTGTCCACTTGCACCTCCATTCTGAGCGCAAGGTCACTTTGGCAAATGTACCATTAAACAGGATGCCAAGTCCTGTGACATCACTGGACAGTCAAGTGAGCCATCTTTCAGCTGTCCTCCATCAGGGAAGGAAAATAATACATTTGTGTCTACAGGTCCTTGGTACGGGATTAAATAGTTTAGAGAAATGCGCGTTGTTTTGATTGGCCAACTCTGTCTGCTGTTGATACATCTTTGCCTGACTTGGTTTTTGAATATGGACAACCTCACCAGTAAATGGAAGGCAGGCAAACACCTGCATTGGTATGGCAGCATTCCCAAAGTCTTTTCCATCCAACAAATAGTTCTGAACTGGCACCTCTGTGGTAGTGCGGGGAATGGCAGCAGTCAATTTGTGCACAGCAGGATCATACAAACATCGTTATGTACACCACAGTAGCGTAGTGGTTACAGCTCAAGGCGTCAGAGTTTAGATTTCAGTTCCAGCGTCCTCTGTAAGAAAGTTTGAACCTCCTTCCCATGAGTGCATGAGTTTCTCTGAGTGCTCTGGTTTCTTCCAACAGTCCTCCTGGTTCGTAGCGTAATTGGTCATTGTAAATTTTCCTGAGAGGGGAAGCCTGCTACATGGGCAACAGCTTGCTCTTCATATCGTACTGCCCTGGCTTACATATCACATAGACAGTTGAGACACATCGTCCGTGGTCAACCTCAACCAACTACTTGTCCAGCAGTTGAGCTGCTGTTAAATAGGGGGGGTTGCTGGGTGTTGCGGCTTGTTGGGCCAATAGGGTCTGTTCCATGCTGTATTTCTAAATAAATATCTAATAAATAAAATAAAATGACCAGATAATTGGCTTGAAGTGCAAAATTGGGTTATTAAAACCATTTGGCCTGTCTCCAGAGTTTAGTACATTGACTTTATTGAGCGGGAGATTTGATAGAGGTATACAAAATTATGAGAGGTATAGATAGGATAAATACAAGCAGGCTTTTTCCCTTCAGGTTGGGTGAGACTAGGGCTAGAGGTCATGGTTTAAAGATGAAAGGTGAAATACTCAAGGGGAATCTGAGAGGTAACTCGTGCCGTAGTGCTCTATGACTCTATGACGCACAGTTGCATCTCAATGCTGTCAAGCAAGGAAGCTTTCTTAGGCAAACCATACCAGTATTGGGAATGATGGATAGATACTGGCACCTTCTTTCTCGTAAGCTAAAATGGAGGGTGGTGGGTGTTCACCTCCATCCTTTCTTCTGAAACAACGCTTTGCAATGCAGGGGTTTTAAGTTCAATTTCAAGTTTAGTATCATTGGTACATACACCAAGGGTATAAATACCATGAAAGTCTAGTCCTTAGCAATAGAAACACAGTACATGATAAACATAAATTGACATAAGCTAAAATTAACATAAATTGTACATAAAACACACAACAAAATAAGCAGAATGACACTAGTGCAAGTTGAGTGAGGGAGAAAGAAGTATAATCCAAGGATTTTTTGGTGTTTCAAGCTGGAAGAAGCTGTTGTTGAACTTTGAGGTGTGGGTCTTCAGTCTCCTGTACACCCTGCTTGATGTACCCATGATGGAACTGGCTGAATCGTAGCTTGCTCAACCTATCCTCATAGGATATGCTCTCCATTCCAGGCAGCCCCCTAGTAAATCTCTTCTGCACCCTCTCTACAGCTTCTCGATCCTTCCTATAATGAGATGACCAGAAGTGAATAGGTTTTGCTAACATTGAGGGAAAGGTTGCTGTCCTACCCCTTTAACCTCCAAGCTGGATTTGAAGTTGCAAACCCAGACAGTGCATGGCCTGAAATCTGTCCTCTGTGGTACGTTCTGATTGTATACACTTGCATTGAATGCTACTTTTGAAATATGGTCCCATTTCCTTCACTCAAACTGCAATTGAGATAAGGAACTTAAATTGCTCATGTTACCAATCGGGGTGTTGAGCAGAGAGCAAAGGGCAATGTTTACTGAGGAATGATGACAGGAAATGATGAAGAAGGGTGGGATGAAGAGAGGCACACCGATCACTCCTTCGCTTGCTCAACTTGTGAACTTGCCTGCACAGTTTCTCAAATGCTGAATTAATTTGCACAGCATTAATCTTACACAGCATCAGTGTGCAAATTGCAGTTGTTTTCTTTACTGTTTGCAAAGCCCAATATATAATGGGAGTGCCCTGGCCTCATCACAGCATTGCACTGGGTGAGGGAGGAAGGAGGAAATCGTAACGTTGGACTGATTCTTTTTTTATCTAAATGACACTTGAAAACCAGGTGGGGCACGGGTAAAATAAAGATAAAATAAATCTTGCAGAACCATGTTCTGCCCATGCCCCACCCTGCAGGTAAGAAGAGGACAGGAGATCTTTGAACAGGGTGTGGTACTTTACTCTACAACAGCTCATGCCACAGTTTACTACTGTTTACCCCAGATGCCCACTAAGCACACTAACTGGGCTGCAGCCAACAGAAGAATCCAAAGTGCCATTGCCCCATTGCCTGCTCCACCCCAGGCATAGCAAGGTCTCATCACATGCTAAGGTTATAAGGTGGCACAATGCCTTGGAAGTAGAATGGACTTAATCCCTGGCTTTTGAAGACCTGAGAAAAATAAGTTGCATAGTATGAGGCACACAGGCTTAAAGGATAATATTCCCACGTTAATACCACTGGTTGTATTACAGAAGATTAGATTGCATTTCTTGCTTTACAACAGGAGAAGGGATCAGCTCTCAAAACTTGGATTTCAAGCTGTTGCTGACTGTAAAACCCTGCCTATTATCATTCCACCCAGTATTGTGTGTGAGCCTCGCTTGGGGTAGTGAATCAGACTTCTCAAACCCACCAACCACACCATAAGCCAAGAGGGGAGCTTACAGGGCATTTTGGAAATGTCAGATCACTCAGGAACTCTCTCTGGTACTGCAAAGGGCAATTTAAGCAATGTTGCCTCATGAGAGCCACACCTGAAAAATTCAGTGCCAACTGGTGCCAGCTGTGTCCAGTTTATAACAATAGCCAATGGCGTAGTTTCAAGTTTCTGAGCTGAAGTTAGCAAGGTGTGACTGAACTCATTGTGGCTTCTCGCAAAGAGTAGGGGTTCATCCCTTGAAGGGGAAGCATCTCTGTCCGCAGTCAATGATGAAAGGCATTTGATTTTTTTTTGCAGATCATTTGTCAAAGAAGCCTTGGGGAGTGTTTTGTGGATGTCACATGCTGTTGCTAGGGGAAGTGAATATTTACAGCGATGGTGGGGTGTCAAATCATGTGTTGGATGGTATTAGGCTACTTGAGAGCTGTTTGAATGAATACCATTCAGTGGAATTTATTCCATTGCACTCTTGACTTGTCTCTTGTAGATGGTGGAAAGGCTTTCAGGTATCAGGAGCTGAGTCACTCACTGCGTCTGATGTCTTTGATATTCATGAGGCTGGCCCAGTGGAGTTTCTGGTCAATGTTGTTATCCAACGTGCTGAGACTTACTGATGGCAATGTAACCAAATATCAAGGATAGGTGGTTGGACGCTCTATTGTTGAAAATAGCTATGACCTGGCACTTTTGTGACAGTTATTTCTGGAATTGCTTTATTTTTGTCACATGTACAATGAAAAGCTTGTCTTACATACTGTTCACACAGATCAGATCATTACACAGTGCATTGAGGTAGAACGGGGGGGGGGAATAAAGTACAACAGCTACGGACAAAGCACAGTGCAGGCAGACAATAAAGTGCAAGGCCATAACAAGGGAGATTGTGAAGTCTGAGCCCATATTATTGTGCTAAGGGACTGTTCAATAGTCTGATAACAGTGGGATAGAAGTTGTCCTTGGGCCTGGTAGTACGTGCTTTCAGGCTTTTGTATCTTCTGCCAATGGGAAAGGGGAGAAGAGAGAAAGTCTGGGGTAAGTGGGGTCTTTGATTATGTTGGCTGCTTTACTGAGGCTGCAAGAAGTATGGACAGATTCTATGGAGAGGAGGCTGGTTTTTGAGATGTGTTTGTGCAACAAAAGTACCCAGATGCTTCCCCAGCTCTTGCTGCTTGTAGCCTTGACTGCTTCATTTTCTCTGCCCTGTATCTGGAGAGCAGGCTGCCTTGGTAAAAGGAAGGGTGAATCACTGTATCCTTACAGTATATCCCAGAAGGATCACTCATTGACTCCCTTACCTCGATCCTCCTCGCCTTTCTCGTCCTCTTCCTCCCACTCCCTTCACTCCAACCCATAGCTAGGCTCCATTGGAAGGATGAACATAGAACAGTAGAGCACAGTAAGGCCCTTCGGCCCACAATTATGTGCCAGCCTCTTAACCTACTCCAAGATTACTCTGACTCTTTCCTCCCACAGAGCCCTCCATTTTTCTATCATCTATGTTTCTTTCCAAGAATATCTTAAATATACCTGACGCATCTATCTCTACCACCACCCCGACAGCATGTTCCACATACGCACCAATCTCTGTGTGAAAAACATACCTCTAACGTCCCCCCTATACTTTTCTCTTATCACCCTTAAAATATTCGTATTTCTGCCCCGGAAAGAAAAAGCCTCTGGCTATCACTTGATCTATGCCGGTTATCATCTTGTATGCTTCTATCAGGTCACCTCTCATAATCCTTCACTCCAGAAAGAAAAGCCCTAGCTCACTCAACCTGTCCTCATAAAACATGTTCTTTAATCCAGACGGCATCCTGAAAATTCTCTTCTGCACTCCCTCTAAAGCTTGCACATCTTTCCTATAATACTGTGACCAGAACTGGATGCAGTATTTCAGGTGTGGTCTAACCAGGGTTTTATAGAGCTGCAATATTACCTCACAGCTCTTGAATTCAATCCCCCAATTAACGAAGGCCAACACTGCATACACCATCTTAATAACCTTCCTTGTGCAGCAACTTCAAGGGATCTATGGATGCGGATCCCAAGATCTCGCTGCTCCTACCCACTGCCAAGAATCCTGCCGTTAACTCTGTATTCTGCCTTCAAAATTGATCTTCCAAAGTAAATCACTTCACACTTTTCCAGATTGAACACCATCAGCCATTTCTCAACCCAGTTCTCTATCTACATTACTACAGAGTCAAGTCAAAGTTTGTTGAACTTACGGCAGGTGATGGAGAAGGAGGAGTCCTTTCGGGATGGGACTACGGAGAGACTCAAAGTCGACTCGGGCTCCAGAGCCCATTTGAAGTTTCTACTGATTCCAGCGCTCCAAGCAGTAGGATATAGATATCTGTACCTCACTAAATTTTACCTGACTTTACAATGTACCACATTGTCAATCATGTAGCTTTTATGCTGTGACTTTCATGCTTTATTTCTCTGTAGCTTTCTACACTTTATTCTGCATTGTTACTGTTTGATCTTGTTCTACCTCATTGTACTGTGTAATGAAATGATCTCTATGCAAGGCAAATTTTTCACTGTATCTTGGTACAATTCCAATTCTAATTCACAGGGGACTGGGAGCTTCTGGCCAACCACAGCTGCCAGAGCACTTTGGCCATGGGATTGTGTTGGGTTTGCAGCTGGCCATTATTACGGTTGGTGATGGTGTTTGCAGATACAGTATACGAAATGCTCATCCTCCCTGTGGCTATGTGTGTGCCCAAACACTGGCTCTCTGTAATGCCCATGCATGTGTTGATTGTATAAACATTTCAATGCAACTGCATCCTGGTAGACCATGGAACAATATTACATTACAACTCTTAAATATTTATGCTATTAACATTTTTAATGTGTTCACTTTAACTTCCATTTTCCACCATCTTGTTTCAGTTGACGCTGCTTGGGTCTGAGAGATTATTATTGAATGGCAGAATTATGGATGTTACTTCATGAATATTTATATAAAGACGCAGTTCCTAGTGAGGAGCAAAAGCACTGAATTTCAGGCAATATCGATCGATACTTTATTGGTCGAACATGACCAATCTTTGTGACAGTGCAAAATGGATGGCAGCATTAAAATTGGGTTCTAAAGGCCAGGGGATACAGCGGCCTGAAGTCCCACACTACCATGTTCAAGAACAGCTATCTCTCTTCAACCCTGAACCAACCTGCACAACCTTAATTCCTTCCTCAGTATAACAACTTTCTGACCATTTACATTGCAATGGACTTGGGTTTCTTTTTGCTCGAATTGTGTTTTTCTTGAATGTTTGCATCAGGTTCTTGAACCTGAGCAATGGAACATTATGGACCACCTTTTGCACTACTGTGAACATGGCTCTGCATGCTTTTGCACTAACGTCTTTTTTCCCCCAGTCTTTTTTCTCTCTTTCTTCACTACTTTCTGTATAATATATGTGGTCTGTGATGCTGCTGCAAGATTTTCATTGTACCTCACCGTACTTGTACACATGACAACGAACTCATCTTAACTTGAACCTGCCTGCCACGATGGCACATTTGTAGCTTTGGTTTCAACAAAAGGTTTGGAAGTGCAGCTGCTTGCAAATGCTGCATGTCCTCATGGTAGCTGTGAACATGACAATAAACTTAACTTGACTTTACGCTAACATGAGAAAGTCTGCAGATGCTGGAAATCCAAGCAACATGCACAAATTGCCAGCTTTTCTCTGTCAGTAGGTCATGACTCACTGGAGTGTCTCCTGCTACATACATAGCCTGAAGGGGTGGCTGAAGCAGACTCCCACAATATTTAAGAAATATATCGACAACAATCAAATTGCCAACACATGAAAATGCTAGAGACCACGTACAGTCTGGAAGGTTGGCATGCACTAGATGGGCCAAAAGGCCTGTTTCTATGCTTTAGCTCTTTATGACTAATGCAGTCCAGTTGGGGAATTTTTTTTTCTTAGGAGGACACCAGTGTTACCTCCAGCTGTAATTCCAGAGCCAAATAGCTAATTGTATTTTGTTAGCTGTGGTTGAGTGGGGCAGCACTTGTGTTTTTGCTTCAGCAGGGTTGTCAGTTCAAAATAACTTCTACAGACTTTGGCACTGAGGAAAGGTGCACTATGTGTCATTTGCTGGGACATTAGATAGCGGGTCTGACTGTTCCATCAGGCTATGTAAAAGAATTAACAGCAGAAAATGCTGGAAACACTCAGCAGGTCAGGCAGCATCTGTGCAGAGAGAACAACAGTTAAAGTTCCAGGTCTTCTTCAGAATTGGGAGTGAGAGATGATAGAGCTGTAACTGAGTCTGGTGAAGGTGGGCAGAGATCTCCCAGCTTTTCTGGTACATATTTATCCCAAACAATATCAGATGACCTGCTTGTTATAATACCGCAGTTTGTAGGATCTTACTGCATATCACAAATTTCAACAGAGACAGCACTTTCTAGGTCTAAAGTGCTTAGGCTGTGTATTTATTTAGCACTATAGCTTGGAGTAGCCCTTCTGGTCCTTTGGGCCATGCTGCCCCAACAACCCCACAACTCCAATTAACCCTAACCTCATCACAGGATAACTTACAATGACCAAGTACCCTATCTGATATGTCTTTGGAAGTGGGAGGAAACCAGAGAACCTGGGGAAAACACACGCATTCCATGGGATGGATGTACAGAGACTCCTTACAGAATGGCACCAGAATTGAAATTCGAACTCTGGAGGCCCCAAACTGTACTAGCGTTGCGCTATCTGCCAACACACCACACACTTTCTTAACCTTTTTGTTAATTTGCATGTCAACTTTGAGGGATGTATGAAAGTGATACACTCTGGAAGATCGAACTTGAAGGCAGAGTACAAGTTAATAGGCAACCGTTTCAGGCGCCCGTCACTCTGTGAAAAAAACCTGCCTTGCATATATACTCTGGAATCCCTGCACTTTGGGATTTTTATAAATGGCTTTCATGAGGACATGGAAGGGTGGATTAGTACGTGTGCAGATGACATGAAGGTTGGTGGTCTTATGGATAGTGTATAAGATTATCGTAGGTTACAAAGGGACTTTGACACGATGCAGAACTGGGCTAAGAAATGGCAGATGGAGTTCAAACCAGAAAAGTGTGAAGTGATACACTTTAGAAGATTGAGCGTGAAGGCAGAATACAGGGTTAATAACAGGATTCTTTATAGATCCCTCAAAGTTGCCATGCAGATTCATAAAAAGGTTAAGAAGGTGTATGATGTGTTGGCCTTCATTAGTAAGGGCATTGAGTTCACGAGCTGTGAGGTAATGTTGGAACTCCATAAAACTCTGGTCACCTCATTATAAGAAGGGTGTGGAAGCTTTCGAGAGGGCGCACAGGAGATTTACCAAGACACTGACTGGATTATAGGACATGTCTTATGAAAACAGTTTGAGCAAGCTAGGGCTTTCCTCTCTGGAGTGAAGGATGATGAGAAGCAATTTGATAGAGCTGTACAAGATGATAAAGGGCACTTTTTCCCAGGGGGGTAATGGCTAAGATGAGAGGACATGCTTTTAAGGTGGTTGGAGGGAAGTACAGAGGGGATGTCAGAGGCAAGCTTTTTACACAGAGGGTGGAGGGCATGTGGAACATGCTGCCAGCATGGCAATAAAGGCAGATACATTAAGGACATTTAAGAGATTCTTAGATAGGCAGATGGATGAAAGAAACATGGAGAACTATGTGAGAGTGAAGGGTAGATTGATCTTGGAGCAGATTAAAAGTTCAACTTAAGGACCTGTACTGTGCTGTATGTTTCAATGTTTTATGTTCATATATGAACTTTAAATGTACCCCCTCTCATCTTAAATGCATGCCTTCTAGTACTTTAACATTTTGACCCTAGAAAAAAAGACTGACTGTCTACCCCATCTTTACCTCTCATAATTTTTATAAACATCTATCGAGTTGCCCTTCAGTCTCTAATGCTCCAGGGAAAACAACTCAGGTCAGTGCAATCTGTATCAGAAAGGAAAGTATGGACAGCTTGATTCATAAGCACAAGGGTGTGGAAGATCTGTTGTAACCTGGCTCACCTGAGTAAGGTGCCATTAAATAAATAACTTTAATTGCTGTAGATTTATGATCCACTGTCACGCTCACTGTGGTGTTTGTGATCTCTCAGTCAGAGTCAACTTCCTGTAGATTAAATAGTGCGGTGTTGATTCATAAATGCACCCAAACTGATTGAACCCCATCCTCTCCAACTTATATAACTCAACATTCCATCTATAACTTATAATGAGCTGGAAGCAGCTAGTTGAGAATGACTGTACTACAAGGTATATCAGTACAACACAATGAGCCAAATATTGGTTAAACATTGCATGTGGCCATGGATACCGGAGAAGAAAAAAATGTCCACTTGATATGGACATTGCCCCATGGATTATCTGTTGATGAATAACTCAGTGATGAAGTATTTTATGGATGTGTGAATCAGTGTGTGTGTGTGTGTGTTTGCCTTTCTTCTCAAAATCTACCAGCTATGATAATGAACAAAGAGCATTTCACCAGTTATTTACAAGCTGCTGTTGTGGGTGTTTGATTGATGCATTAAAACATTTTTATCAATGATGATGGGTGTTCCCCTAGACCCTGCCTTTTTGCCCCACCAAGCGAAAATATTTCAACAGCTCTATGAATGCAGTCATTAACTAAGTGCTCTAGGTCATGCTTTTAGGCTCGAATGAAATACTTCAGTTAATTTAATACACAAACTTATTAATGTTCAACCACTGGTTAACACAATTGCTTGCTAAACTTTCAAAGTTAAAATGTATAACTCATCCCCTGAAGCTAAATTCTGGATACCTGAAATATAATGCTCAGAAATTGAAACGGAATTATTGTTTCAGATGCTTTTAACTTAAAATTCAAAGTTCAAAGTAAATTTATTATGTATATATGCACTGTATATGTCACCATATACTACTTTGAGATTAATTTTCTAGCAGGCATTTACAGGAAAATAGAAATACAATATAATTTTATGAAAAAAACAAAACATATACAGACAACGACTACCATATGACCATAGACAAAACTGCAAATAAAAATAATACTGAGATCATGAGTTGAAACAAGTCCTTGAATGTGACTCTGTAGGTCATGGAACCAGATCAGGGTGGAGGTGAATGAAGTTATCCATGCTGGTTCAGGAACCTGATGATTGTAGAGTGCTAAAATGATAACATTGCTACAATTGCTGATGTTTAGGACAGCAATGAAGGTATTCCATCTCTGGCGGTGTTCTTTCATCGTGTCAGTAGCTCAGTTTTCACTACTGTCAGTCATGCAAGTCCCGGATGGGGACTCAGGAATACCGTCACACTCACATGTAGAAGGATTCTTCATCACTGTTTCTGTAACAAATTTGTTTAACCAGACAGGGTTGTTAGCCCTAAGCTGAATCCCTGAACCTGGAGGACCAGTGGACCACTCTTCGTCTGGCCTCTACCCTTTGACCTGTTTAGCATGGGTGACCTACCAAGAGCCAAAGCATAAAGCCTTGACTCCAGCCAACATCGCTCTCCAGGTCATTGAGACACACAAGCCTCCAAACCATGACGAGGTTGTGGTCCTCTTGGAGGTCTAGAGCTAGTAACGTTGCTTCAATGCCTGAGGAGTGTGTCTGTAAACAGAGACAGACTTTGCTTCATCTCTATGTCTGTCCATGGCAAGGATGGGCCATGTCTGTTTGTGATCTTGCCCAGCCCCTGGCAAACTTGGCATTGTGCCTATCAATGGGCTGTCCTGGTGAGTTGGCGAATGGCCATGAGGGCAATCTGATGGAGTCCTTTGGACCTACAGTCACAGCCACAATGTGGGCGACACAGCAAGCTCCCTCAGGCACCGCAGCTGGACAAGTTGCCTCGCAGGTCCAGAGACCTGGGTTGGATCCTGACCTCAGGTGCTGTCTGTGTGGCGTTTGCATGTTCTCTCTGAGACTGTATAGGTTTCCCTTGGATGTTCCAGTTTCTTCCCTCATCCCAAAGATGTGCAGCTCAGTGGGTTAATTGGCTGCTGTGAATCGCCCCTTAGTGTGTACTTGAGGGGTAGAATCTGGGGAAGTTGATGGGAATGTGGGGAGAATGAGATTATTGTAAGTGGGTGGTTGATGGTAAGCAGAGACTTGCTAGGCCAAAGGGCCTGTTTCCAGGTGGTATGATTCTATGACCTATCACTTGCCAGCTTGTACTCCTTCCCTACCCTTCACCTTCTTATCCTGGCTTCCTTTCTAGTCCTGGTGAGGGTTCTCAGCCCAAAAAGCCAAGTGTTAATTCCCCTCCATAGCTGCTGCCTGACCTACTGTGTTCCTCCAGCATTTTGTGTGACTTTACAACTTCCTGCTTTTACATTAGAAAGCTAAGCTGATGAGAGTCATGAAACACAGGAGAAGGCTCAAGTGAATGTCAGCAGTAATTAGTTGGACCAAAAGGCCTGTTCCTGTGACCTACGCTCATAGGTCAGGGATGCAGCTCACAGTTTCTTCATTCAGACAGAATGTCTTGTGTTTATTTAATTATTTTGATATTACAGGTGCGTAGCTGGCTGCACAGTGGCTTGATGGCCTCCCCAGGATTAATCAGAGCCTGATAATATCCCCACCCTCTTGTTCATCTATTCACTTCACACAATCAAATGTGGGCTTTGTCTCCTCTGAAGGGTCAATAATCTTGATAAGGCCCTGCTGGCAAAACAGATTCCTGGTCACCTTGGAAACCAAGGCACTCCCAGTATGACCACAGCTCTGTTCCGGGGTGGCTTGTTTACCTTAAAAGGAGTTGATGCAGAGATCCAGGTTGCTAGCAGATAAGGAAGGAATATAGTTGCTGGAAGAGAGTAATTTATAATGTTTGAGCAGGGTAGGGCACACTGCTCACAGCCCAAACATTCCTGAAACAGTAAACATGGAGAGGTTTGGTAGTGTGTTGTTCCATATTGAGAACACCAAGAGAGTGTGCAGCCAATTAAGCCAGTGGCTCCGGGCTCCACATTTACAAACACTCAACTATACACTCTCCCCACTGTAGTATTACAGCTGCCCGTCTACTTGGATCAGTGGGCAATGAGAGCTGTCAGTGTTGAGGAATCAGTGGGGTATTAGAGCAGATGGTGTAGAGGGATCAGTGGAGTATTAGAGCAGTCAGTGTAGAGGGATCAGTGGGGTATTAGAGTGATCGTTGGGACTGTGGACATATTTGTAATTTGATAATAAATTTACTGTGAACTTTGAACTGCAAAGGCCCTTCAGCAAGGATTTCACCCCCACCCTGCACTAAAAATTTAAGCTATTACAAAAACTTGTCTCTGTGGAGGTAAATCAACATCACCTATTATCCCGACCTATCGACTTTACAAGAGCAAAGGAAAAGAATTTTAATCTATCATTGGTAATGATAAATCATGGCTGCAAGGGATTTGACCATATCCTGCTCTGGAGTTTGTTAGGTGTGTTCAGGAAGGTTTCTTGACACAATATGTAGATAAGCCTACAAGAGGAGAGGCTGTTCTCGATCTGGTTTTGGGAAATGAACGTGGTCAGTGGGAGAGCATTTCGGAGATAGTGATCACAACTCTATCTCCTTTATCATAGCATTGTAGAGGGATAGGAACAGACAAGTTAGGGAAACGTTTAACTGGAGTAAGGGGAAATCTGAGGCTATCAGACAGGAACTTGGAAGCTCAGGGAACCATATGAAAGAAATGTGACAAATGTTCAGGGGTTATTTGCGTGTGCTCATTTCTGGTCACCTCACTACAGGAAGGATGTGGAAGCCATAGAAAGGGTGCAGAGGAGATTTACAAGGATGTTGCCTGGATTGGGGAGCATGCCTTATGAGAACAGGTTGAGTGAACTCGGCCTTTTCTCCTTGGAGCAACGGAGGATGAGAGGTGACCTGATAGAGTTGTACAAGATAATAAGAGGCATTGATAATGTGGATAGTCAGAGGCTTTTTCCCAGGGCTGGAATGGCTAGCACGAGAGGGCACAGTTTTAAGGTTCTTGGAAGTAGGTACAGAGGAGATGTCAGGGGTAAATTTTTTACTCAGAGAGTGGTGAGTGCGTGGAACGGGCTGTCGGCAACGGTGGTGGAGGCGGATACAATAGTGTCTTTTAAGAGAATCCTGGATAAGTGCATGGAGCTCAGACAAATAGAGGGCTATGGGTAACCCTAGGTAAATCACCCTAGGTAATTTCTAAAGTAAGTACATGTTCAGCACAGCTTTGTGGAATGAAGAGCCTGTATTGTGCTGTAAGTTTTCTGTGTTTCTATGTTTCTAAGATCTTCTTGAATACGTTTGATCCTCTTCTGAAAGTTTTGCTGCTGTTTTGTTTTTTCTGCTGAGCATTGTGGGCAGAATGTGTGGTGCCGCTTGCGAGCTGCACCCAGCGCATCCTTACGTTGCATTGGCTGATAACTGAAACAATTCCACTGTTTGTTTTGAAGTACATCTGAATCTGAATTCTTTCGATGATCCCAGCCATCCATTTGTGGATATGCTTTAGTCTATCACTGTCAGATTCAAGATGTCTGTGTGGAAGATGGTGAATACGTCATTTGTAGTATTTCACCACTTCCTCAACCTGTGAGACGAGGATGCCTGCTGTATCCGCAAGGTCTTTACTGCTTATTTTATCTTTGTCCATGGTCTCAGTACAACCATTTGTGGTTGATGTGTGGGCAAGGGGCACCAGCAGGAGATCTTATCTAGCCCCAGGTTGAGGATCACACACACTTTCATGTGCTTGCCTTGACAGGAGGATATTTGGGAAATCCCCTGGCAGATGCTTTTGGTCTGTTTGCAGAGGGTTTTGGGGCAATCCAAAGGCATGAACCACACAGAGAGCTCTTGGTCTTCATTCAGTATAAGCAAACATTGAGAAGGAAACCTGATGGGAGTCTCTCCTGGGAGGAACTCAGTATTATCGACCCAAGCTAAACATATATTGAGTTTTTATACTCTTAAGGGCAAAGATGGCAGCGGATGTAATTTCAATCATTACTATTGCACCATTTACTTCAATATTGGTAAATTGGTGCCACTGGGGTACATGTTTACAATGGGAAAATGCTGCAACTTACAAGACACCTCTGTATGTTTAAACACCTTTACTGGGGCAAGGTAATTCACATAGGTGGTCTGAAAGCTTCTGAGGGCAGAAACCTCAGACATCAAAATTAGAGTGATGGGGGCTGATTCTGTGAGGACACAAATACTCCTAATTATCAGTCAATGGAACAAATACGCTCAGGAATTAGCGTTGTGAATTTCTTCTGGAGCAGTTTCAAACTTAACCAAAATGCAATCACATCGCACCTGCCTCCCTGGCAGGGAAAAAGGGGCCTCTTTCTGAGTCAGGCGGCCCACTGAGAGCAGTGAGTGACCACACCAGCTTCCTGTGGATTTGAACTGCTGGACTGAAGATGGAGCAGAAAGCATAAATCATGGTCAACACTTCACCTCCCGCATTACCAGTGTTAGAGGAAAAGTACTCGTGGCAGACCAGCCCTGTGCACTCACAAAGAGAAAGAATCAGAGACAGAAGGATCAGTGCCTAACTTACTTAACAGGCACTGAAGTTCTCATTCAATCTGCAAATTTTCACTCCAAATCAATTAATCCTGATGCATACTTGCCCTTGATTTACAAATCCATTCCTCACTATCATGAAATAGCTCTGGATGATAAGAGAATCAAGGGATATTGGAATCAGAACTGGTTGATTGTTATTGCATGTACCGAGATACAGTGAAAAACTTGTTTTGAATACTGTTCATACAATTTCAATCATTACTCAGTGCATTGATGTAGAACATGGTAAAAGAATAACAATGCAGAGTCGTAAACACAAGAGATTCTGCAGAAGGTGGAAATCTAGAGCAACACAGCTAAGATGCAGGAGGAACATCAGCAAGTCAGACTGCATCTATGGAAAGGAATAAACAATCAATGTTTCGGGCTGAGACAGAACAGTGTAGAATAAAGTGTAACGACTTCAGAGAAAGTGCAGTGCAGGTAAACAATAAGGTGCAAAATCATAATTAGGTAAATTGTGAGGTCAAGATTTCATCTTATTGCACTAGGGAACCATTGAATAGTCTTATAACAGTGGGGTAAAAGCTATCCTTGAGGCTGGTGGTCCGTGCTTTCAGGCTTTTGTATCTTGTGCAAATGGGAGAGCAGAGAAGAGAGAATGTCCGGGGCGGGTGGAGTCTTTGTTCATGCTGGCAACTTTACTGGGGCAGCAAGAAGTGCAGAGTCCATGGAGGGGAGGCTGGTTTCCATGATGTGTTGAGCTGTGTCCACAGCTCTCTGTAGTTTCTTGTAGTCACGGGGAGAGCATGCAAGGAGAGTCAAGGTGCTGTTCTTTGAGTGAGTTATTCAGCTGCGGGTGCATCGCCTGAGAATGGCTGCACTTGATAGCTCATTGAATAGACCATGCTGGATAAGTTCTGTTCTGTCCTCAACATAAAACATTTCCTACTGCCAGCCTGTCCAGCTTGGGAAATCTCTGAACTGTTTGGAGTTAGAACTCAGCACGCCAGCAGGCTTGGAGACACGAGGGATTGCCGGTGCTGGAACCTAGAGTGACATTCAAGATGCTGGAGGAACTCAGAGTATCAGGAAGCATCTGTGGAGGGGAATGCATAGTCACTGTTTTGATCAGCCCAGATGAAGGGCTGAGACCCAAAACATTGACTGTCCATTCCCTCCAAAGTTTCAAGTCCAAAGTTAATTTATTATCAAAGTGCACAGAGAATCATTTTCTTGCAGACATTTACTGGGAAAAAACAAATACATAATTTTATAGTTTTATGAAAAGCTATACATAAATGAACAAGGCTGACAAACAATCTAGAAACACCAACTGACCCACTGAGTCTTTCATATTGACCCTCATGGGTGGTTGTCCATTGGGAAAGCTGTCAAAAAATTAAATTAATCCATAGATTAAATAAATGGGACTTGGGTGAATCAGGCACATCAACATTGAGGGTATCCACATTTCATTTTCAAGTATATCATTATACACAGGAAATATAATCACTACTTGTTCTTCTCTACCATCATTGCACTTTCAGCCCAATGCCTTCTCTTACAACGTGTTAATGTCACTCATGTTTCTTCTTTCAACAACATACCCATGAAGTATTTGAGAGGCTTTTACACGGGACCCAGTCCTCAGTGTCTGGTGTCAGTAGGAGCCTAGACTGCAGACCTTTCCCATGGAGCCTTTGCATTGGTTGCACCGAGTTTCAGTGCGTCCCTCAGCACATCCTCCTGCAGCCTGGAGAGTGCCAGTTGACAGCATCCCTCTACGGACATCTCATTGTGTTGGAAGACCAAAGTGTGTCTTTCACTGAATTGATAACCTTTCAACAGCACTTGTCTGTCTCAGTGTGTGTCCCTAGGAACAGCCCGTAGATCAGAGATCGTCAATCGCTGTTTTGCAGCTGCTAAGGACAAACCTCAATAAGGACCATGCCAGCAGTCTCTAGACCACCTTGCTGTCCTCAGCTCTGATCTCTAATTGCACTACCTCTGTACTTGCTGACCAACACTTTCATGTAACCATGCTTTTTTTGAGTGTTTTCTTTCCACCAAAAGCCTAATCCAATGAGACCATATGGGAGACCTTGGTAGCTGTTTAATTTGCAGATAGCAGTACAAATTTTTTGCCCACTCAACGTGCACTGTATGTTAATGTATTTGCATAAAGTCAACATGATCGAAGTCCAGGCTTTACCTGCCAAGACCCCAAGTTCTGGTGTTTGTGAAACCTTTCCTTAAGACCCAACTTGATGCTGAAGTTTTTAATTTCCTGTCCTGCTACAGCCTCCTTTAGGTCAACATCAAATTACTGTCTCAAAATGTCTTGAAGCTGTTTGTTACCTTTTCTTTAACAAGCTACATATAAGCTGTTCTTGTCGGCTCTCGGATTTACTATTTCATTACACATTACTCACTATTTTAAAAAAAGTCTTCCCTTGGGTCACTGTCAAAACCAACTAAAATGACAATTAACTTCTGGGAGGCATTATAACAGTTTAATTTTAATCTGGTATACAATGTCATTAGCTGTGCAAATAATTGCTTCACAAAATGCAAGAGGCTGGAAAATCAGCAGTAAGGAGCAGGAACATTGCTTTCTGCTTCTTGGGTCTGATATCAACCTATTAGACAACACCAGCTCTGAGAAATCAGTTATGCATTCATCAGGTTTAATCATACAGCAGGAGTGGCAAAAATGTAGCAGATAGAGAAATTCTTTCTGAATGAGGTTACTCCACCGCCTGTTTTTTTCTTTACTGGGACCTGCTCTTAATCTTATTTGTTCCATCACTGTGCGAAGCAAATTAATTAATTTGGTCAAATAACACATAGATAAACCAGTACAGTACAGTATAGCCTTTGGGCCCACAATGTCTGCGGTAAATATGCTGCCGGATTAAACTAATCCCTTCTGCCTGCATAAAATCCATATCCTTTCCTTCCCTGCACATTCATGTGTACACTTAACAGCCTCTTAAACACCTCTATTGTATTTGCTTCTACCATCACTCCTGTTAGCTCATTCTAGGCACCCATCTCCTTTAAACTTCTTCCCCTCACCTTAAAAATGTGTATTCTAGCATTTGACAATTCTGTTTCTGCCTGTCTGCCCTATCGTTGCCACTCAAAATTTTATAAACTTCTATGAGATCTCCCCTCAGCTTTTGGCACTCCAGAGAAAACAATCCAACCTCTCCTGAGGGTCATATCTTGTAATCTGGACAACATCACAGTGAACTTGGTCAACACCCTCTCCAAAGCCTCTACATCTTTCCAATAATGGAGTGGCTAGAACAGTACAGCCCTTGCTTGTCCTTTGGGCAGTCCCTCCAGTACTCACCAGTTCGGCCAGCCTTCAAGCATGTTGATGGGTATGCCTGCCCCCTCTCCTGGATCACGGGCGGTCACGTATTCAGACAGTTGGCCAGAGCTAACTCAGAGTGTGCATCCCAGGGTCTTCAGGGTGATAATCATTGCAAAACCAGCATCTCCTCCGATTGCCATAAGAACATAATGATTATGAGACAAGAGAAGGCCATTTGGGCCATCATGCCTGCGCTGCCATTGTGTCAGATCAGATCAGGTTCTGACTTCTTTCCTGCCTGTTCCCTATACATCCTGACTTCACTGTAGGGCAAAAGTCTGTCCATCTCGTTGTATTGGAGTATAAAAATATTATGGAGTATAAAACTTGTATTAATTGTTGTGTAACCAAAACTATGTAGTCAGTTTGCTATGCATGTACCCAAGATGAAATGCTAGGAATGTAGAAGACAATGGTGTGTTAATATATGTTAATGAGAGGTAGCTAAGAGATGTAGTCAGCTTTGAAACTTGCTATTTGCTATGCATGTACCCAATTTAGCAGGAGAATGAAATATCCTAAGAATGTAAAAGACAATGGTATGTTACAGGAAGCTAAGAGATGTAAATAATGTAATCTGAGTTTGCTATTTGCTATGCATGTATCCTAAGGATGTAAAAGACAATGGTGTGTTGGTGAGGGGTGGCTGGAGAGATGTAGATTGGAACATTGGTCAGTTCTGAGTTTGCTGTTATTGTGTCCTGGAAGTGTGGGGGACAGTGGTGTGTTGGTGAGAGACGGCTGGGAGATGTGGATTGGAACATGATTAAGTCAATGAGATGTACGTGTGAAACTGGACCAGGAGATTGATATAAAAAATGCTGTGTCCGGGGATCGGTGGGCAATCAACGACTAGCTCAATGACTGTCTCAGCTTTGATTTGCAAATTAAAGTTTAACCCTTCTTGAAGAATCTTCTGCGTCTCCTGGTCATTTGTGAGGCTAGAAAAACCACGACAGTTGTCACAGTTTTGGAGAGATTCAGTGCCTCCTTCACACCTCATCTCTGCTTTAAAAGAACAAAACCCTTACTTTGAAACTTTGCCCCTTGACTTTAGGTACACTGCATTCACACTCTCAATCCTCTTCAGAAGTTTTAAAATAAACTGCAGATGCTGTAAACACAAAATAAAAACACTAGTAACACTCAGCAGGTCAGGCAGTATCTAGGAAGAGAGAACCAGAGTTAAGTTTTCAGGTCATTGACTGAATGAGCCACACAGTGACTGCAGATGTGACTGGTCTTTATTCAGCACAAGGAGGAGAATTGGTGGACAAACCTCCTGGGAGATTCTCTTTAAAGAATTTCTCCATTAAGGTTTTATGCTCCTGAAACATAAATATATCAGTGGATGATTAAATGGTTTTAATAGCCAGAATTACATAGTTTACTTCAACATTTTGCATGTGGTTCCTCAGAATTACATATTCACAGTGGGACCACATCTTAAATGACAAGACATCTATGAATATTAAAACACATTTGTCAGAAATCTGGACACACAAAACAGTCCTTTTTAACTATTTTATTGAGGGATAACTCTCTAAATACTCAAACAGCCCAAATTTGATTGACAGAATAAATATGCCCATGATTATGTGGTGCATGTCAAGATAGCTGTTCTAGACCCCTTCTTGACATCATCTTAGGTGTTTCAATGTAAATTGGATTAAACATAGACTCTTAGCTGTTGCTTCCGCATGTGATTTACTATGGTACAAAACTGAGAATGTCCCACTCCTTGAAATTACATTTGAAAAGTTTAAAAAGTGGTTCCTGTTTGCTTTACCTCCAGAACTTCAGACTGAAGTTTCTTATCAACTTCTAACAGACCATCTGTTGGAAATGGGAAAAGTTAGCAAAAAGCACGTTTTACCTTGTCATGGCTGCCAGGGAGCAAGGGAACCTCTGCAGGAGAGTGGAGATAAAGGGAAAATGGATGACGCGGGTTCATGCTGGTGGAGACAGAGTGTGAAGAATGGTAGTGATAGCTCCATCTACCAGGTAAAAGGGAAGTAAATCAGAGAAACAAGAAGACATCCATTTCAGAGACCCCACATGAACTTGACCACACTTCCTCCTGCCCCTGCCTTCCTGATCAAAAGAGAAAAATCTCAGCTAACAGTGCAGTACTGAGGGACAGTTACACAGCCACAGATGCATTTTTCCAATAAAGTATTGCACCTCTGATATGTTTGATCTGAACCATAAGACCATAGGATATAGAGCATAATTAGGCCATTTGGACCATTGAGTCAACTTCACTATTCAATCATGCCTAATGTTTTTCTTCAACCCCATTCTTCTCCCTGTAACCTTTAACCCCCTTAACAAGTATGAGCCTATACCAATGACTTGCCCTCCATAGCCTTCTGTGGCAACAAATTTTACCAATTCACTACACCGTTAAAAATTTCTTTCTTATCTTAATTCTAAATGGACATCCCTTTATTCTGAGGTTGTACCCTTGACTCCTAGACTCTCTTACTAATGGTGGCATCCTCTCCATGTCTGCTCTATCCAGGCAGTTCAGTGTTTGGTAGGTTCAATGAGATCCCCCTCCAGCGGAGCACAGACATGTCAAACTCCCCTCATAGATTAAGACTTCATTCCTACGGTCATTCTGGTGAACTTCCTCTGGACCCTCTCCAGTGCTGGCACGTGGCTGGCACATAACCTGCAAGGATCTGTCTGCTATTGTATCCTGACAGACTACTGGATGCGTCAAGGCAAGTTAGAGTTTACAAGGTTTCTTTGAAGTGTGATCGCTGTTGTAATTCAAGATTCAAGATTATTTAATGTCATTTCCAGTACACAAGTGTAAAGGAAACAAAATAATTGTTATGTCAGATTCAAGGCAACATAAAAAGAACACAATAAGATAAATTACACAATAAAATAAACAAAAGGTATAAATAAATAAGATTGATTATATGTCCATAAAGTGTTGCTAGGCACAGGAGTGTCTGTACATAAAATGACTCTGACAGGAAATGATGAGTGGAGGCAATGGGTGTGGAGATCAGCCTTACTGCTTGGGGATGCTAACGGTTTCTGAGCCTGGTGGCCCTGGCGTAGAGATTTCATAGCCTTCTCCCGGATGGGAGTGGGACAAACAGCCCATGGGCAGGGTGGGAGCGATCCTTCAAGATATTGCTGGCCTTTTTCCAGCACCTTTCTGTATATCTGTCCCTGATGGAGGGTAGGCTGGTGCCAGTGATGTGTCGGGCAGTTTTGACTACACGTTGTAAATCCTTAAAAAGGTGCCTTGTGGTATTGACCATTGCCGGTCTGGGAAAACGGCACTGGCTGTCCACTCTATCTATGACTTATCATCTTATCTCTTATACAGCTCTATCCTCTACTCGTGCATTAACTCGGTGTTTGGAAAGAGCAATTCCCACGCTCACTTAGTGCTTCTTACAGCAAATTAAATCCACGTATCTTGGATAACTACCTCACTGAGCAGCAGTACGTACTATTATAAAATTTGACTTTACAGTGAAGAGCTGATAAGCCAGTACAGAATGCCTTCAGGTATTACTGTAGTATTGAAGTGATATGCCAGTCTGTGCTCTCGATTTACCTCGTTGACCTTGCATTTTTATTGCCTACCTGCACTGCACTTTTTATGTCACTGCATTGTAACCTTATTCTGCATTGTTTTCCTTTTACTCCCTTGATGTAGATGTGAACAGAATGATTAGCCTGGATGGCATTCAGACAGAAGCTTTTAAGACCATAAGGCAATAACACATAGCAGCAGATTTAGGACATTTGAGTCTGTTCTACCCTTCGATCATGCTTGATTTATTTTCCCACTCTGCCCCATTCTCCTGCCTTCTCCCCATAACCTTTGACACTCTTACTAATCAAGAACCTATCAACCTCCACTTTAAATATACCCAATGACTTAGCCTCCACAGCTGTCTGTGGCAATGAATTCCCCAGATTCACCACCCTGGATAAAGAAATTCCTCCTCATCTCTGTTCTGAAGGGCATCTTTCGATTCTGAGGCTGTGCCCTCTGGACCTAGACTCTCCCATTATTAGTAACATCCTCTCTACGCCCTCTCTATCTAAACCTTTCAATATTTGGTAGGTTTCAATGAGATCACCCCCGCATTCTTCTACACCCCAGTGAATACAGGCCCAGAGCCATCAAACATTCTTCTTACATTAACCCTTTCATTCCTGGGATCATTCTCATGAACCTCTTCTGAAGGCTCTGCCTCGAAACACAAGGGCTAAGGGCATCAAAGGTTACAGGGTGAAGGCAGGAGAATCAGATTGAGAGGGAAAATAAATCAGCCATGATTGAATTGAGGAGTAGACTCAATGGGCTGAATGGCCTAATCCTGCTTGTATGTCTTATAGTCTCATGGTCTAATGTCTTCTAGAGATGAATAGATTTAGGTCATCCACACTAGGAAACAATGCATGCTTGAAGCCAAGCCCAAAAGAATCATTCTTTTGAAACTGGGCTTTCATTTAATAACTACAGTGTATTTGAGAGAGTGTTTTTTAATAAATGATTGAAAGCAAGTCAACAGGCCTATTGTTTCTTTGCAGGGTTGAAAGGAGCAGACTTGAAGTAATACTCTGCCATGTATGCATTGGCAAGCACTGTTTTTTTTCTGTTCGCTAACTATTTGAACTTAGGTTAACCATTGATGATCCTGTTAAAAATTAACAGTTTAGTCTGCACACTAATGTACTTTTCATTTTGCATCCAGATAAGGTTTACTTGCCTCATTGTAGAGTCAGAGATAGACTGCTGATGAGCTAAAGAACACTTGGTTTCAAGGTGGGTGTATGAGGAGTGGAAGGGTGTGGAAGGTGATTTATCTTCATCTCATAAAATAAATCTCATTGTAAAATTACAGCATGCACATTGGTCAGAAGGAGTTGATATGCTGCTGATCACTGAATTACAATGAGCGGGCTGAGTTCCAGGCTTTGATTGGAAGTCCTGGGGTATGCTGGAATTGGAGGGGATGAGGTTGATAGGAACGTGCTGCTCCATTGTCATCCTGCTAACTTTTGAGAGTGTCGCTTTCAGTGAACCAGAAGCAACTGGTCATGAACCATGTCTAACAGAAAGAGAAGTGAAATCTTCATATTGATGCTTCTGACAGATCTCCTGTCTGGTCCACTTTCCCCATTTTTCTCTGTAAATCTGATCGACAACTGGGGGTGAAAAATAAAATGGTCCTCTTTGCATCAGTGCACAGCGGAGACTGCTGAGTTCATCTTCTGTTACTCGGTTAAAAAAGAAAGATATGGATTTCTATAACCCCTTAAATTGGTAAATTGGTTTATTATTCTCACATGTACTTCAGTGAAAAACTTTATTTTGCATGCTACAGATCATTTCATTAAACAGCACATTGAGATAGCACAAGGGAAAACAATATGAGAGTGTTACAGTTGGAGAAAATGTGCAGTGCAGCCAGACAATAAAGTGCAAGGCCATAACGAGGTAGATTGTTTAGTCAAGGGTCCATCTTATCATGCTGTTCCTCCTCCTTGATGGTAAAATGCGAAGAGAGCATTTTCTGGGTAATGGATGCTACCTTTTTGAGGCATCACCTTTTGAAGCTGTCCTGGATCTCTCCTCATCTCTGTTCTAAAAGGACATCCTTCTATTCTGTGGCTCTGGCCGCTGATCCTAGACTCCCCCTCTATTGGAAATATTGTGGTGACCCACTTCCTAGCGCACTCGAACTGGCTCACAAATAGCCAGCGTGCTGGCATAAAGGCCAGTCCCAAAAGGGCGCCAGGTCTGCTTCACTAACAAAGGGAAAAGCTCGTGCGGGACTGTGAATACGTGCCTCCTACAGCATCCACGCACGGGGAGGGCGAGATCAGGGAGGCTTTAAAGCGAAGCCGCGAAGTTCGAATAAAATCTTCTTTAACTGCAGTTTACCCACTCCGTGTTGTTATTTCAGCGCTGCATGTAGCACACCGCTACAATATCCTCTCTATGTCCATTCTATCTAGGCCTTTCAATATTCCATAGGTTCCAATGAGATTTCCCCCCCTTTCTTCTAAACTTCAGTGCCTACGAGCCCAGAACTATTAAATGCTCCTCATTCATTAACCCTTTCGTTACTGAGATCACTCTCATAAACCTCCTCTGGGCCCTCTCCAATGTCAGTGCATTCTTTCTTTGATATGGGGTCCAAATCTCCTCACAATACTCCAAATATGGTCTGACCAATGACTTAAAAAGCTTTAGCGTTACATCCTTGCTTTGATATTCATTCTTGTCTGCTTGAAATGTATGTTAACTGACTCAATCTGCAAGTTAACCTTTAAGAAATCCTGCACTGGGACTCCCACATTCCTTTGTACCTCCGATTTCCAAATTCACTCCCTGTTTAGAAAATTATCCACACCTTTATTCTTTCTTACAAAGTGCATAACCACACACTTTCCTACACTGTATTCAATCTGCCACTTTTTTGTCCTCTTACTCAATGTCAACAACCTTTCACCCAATGTCAGTAAGACCAAAGAATTGATCATTGAATTCAGGGAGAGGAAACCAGAGATCCATGAGTCAGTCCTCATTGGAGAATCAGAGGTGGGGAGGGTCAACAACTTTAAATTCCTTGATGTTATTATTTTGGAGGACCTGTCCTGGACCCAGAACATAAGTGCAATTATGAAGAAAACACAGCAGTGATTCTTCTCCCTTAGGATTTTGCAAAGATTCGGCATCTAAAACTTTGACAAACTTCTATTGGTGAGTAGTGGAGAGCATATTGGCTGGCTGCATCACAGCCTGGTTAAAACACCAATGCCCTTGAATGGAAAATCCTACAAAAAGTAATGGATATGACCCAGTTCATCATGAGTAAAGTTTTCTTTCTGTTGCCATCAGGAAGAGGGTAAAGGAGTCTAGGACTCACACCACCAGGTTCAGGAATATTGTTACTCCTCAACAATCAGGCTCTTGAATCAAAGGGGATACCTTCACTCAACTTCACTTCATCATTGAGATGTTCCCACAACCTATGGACTCTATTTCAAGGTCTCTTCATCTCATATTTTCAATACTTATTACTTATTTATTAATTATTATTATTTCTTTCCTTTTATATTTGCACAGTTTGTGCTTTTTGCACACTGATTAAATGCCCAAGATGGTGCAGTCTCCCATTGATGATATTATGATTATTATTTTATTATCGATTTATTGAGAATACCCACAAGAAAATTAATCTTAGGGTTGTATATGGTGACATATATGCATTTTGATAATAAATTTACTGTACTTCGAACTTTGAATTCTATCATCTTATGATCTCTGTCTCCTGAGGGTTCCTTTACCTTAAGCTCCCTAATCAAATCTACTTCATTATACAACACCCAATTCAGGATTGCCTTTTCCCTAGTAGAGTTGACCACAAGCTGCTGTAAAAAACAATCTCACAGGCATTCTACTAGTTTCTTCTTGTGGTCCAGCACAAACCTAATTTTCCCTATGTATTTGCATATTGAAAATCCCCCATGATCATTCAAGATTCAAGTACATGTTTTTTTCAAGGAATGTATAAATTATACAACCTTGAGATTTGCTTGCTTACAAGTAGCCACAATTAAAGAAAAAAAAGAATAAAACTAAAAGACCAACACTTGATGTTTAAGAGGCAAAAAGAAAAAAATACAAGTCATGCAAACAATTGAAGTGACCAACAACATTCCGAGCCAAAACTGAGTCCTCAAATCTGAACCCCGGAGCAGCCTGGAGTAGGCCCAAAGCCTTGTTATCAGTTCATCATAGTCGCAGGGATGGAGCACAGCAGCCGGGGCAGCCTTCATAGCCTCAGGGCCATGGAGAGAGGAGTGACCATCGCAGAGAACGAGCGAAACCATCCCTCGTCCAGATCCTGACACCCATCTTTTCAGATGGATCTTTTCAGTCCATCTGGGCCAGCATTTAAATTGACCAAACAATGTAACATTGCCCTTTTTCATGCCTTTTCTATCTCCCTTTGTAATTTGTATCCCACATCCTGGCTACTGTATGGAGCCTGTATATAACTCTCTTCAGGGTCTTTTTACCATTGTAATTTCTTAACACTACCCACAGGGATTCTACATCTCCAGACCTGTATCTAATACTATTCTTTTCAGTTTTGTCTTCACGTTGCTTGAAGTTAAATTCTTTTTGTCTTATCTTTTATTCTGAAGATTTTAGTAACCTTTCCTGCTCTCTCCTTCCCTTTTCCTTTATCCTCACTTTACCAAGCTGTTGAACCCACCTACCTTCTACTGTTTAGCTTGAAGCCCTATTCACAGCACTAGTCACCAGCGCGTTGTTCCTGCATGGTTCAGGTAGGAGATGTCCCATTGGAACAGTTCCCTCCTTCCCTTATATGGTGCCATTGTTGCACAAATTCAAACCCTTTCTCCCAAACCAAACTTTGAGGCATACCTTTAACTCTCTGATCTACTAACCCTGTGCTCATGGCTTAGCTAGCAACCTGGAGATTATTAGCTTGTTGGTTCTGCATTTTAATTTAGTCTCTAGCTGCTCACATTCCTCAGCAGGACCTCTTTCCTTGTCTTCCTATGTCATTGGTACCCACATGGACTGCAACAACTGGATCTTTCCCCTCCCACTCCATAGTTTTCTGCAGGTCTGATGAAATGTCCTAAACCCGGGCACCAGGCAGACAAGACAGCTTTCAGGACTCTCAATCCTTGTCTATTCCTCTCACAGTATTATCTCAATTACAACTTCATTTCTCTTCCTTTTGCCCTCCTGAATGGTCCCCTGAGTCATGGTACCATGGTTCAGTTGCTCATCAGAAGAAATTTCTCCAGCCTGCTGCTCACCAACAACCACTTTGTCATCGGTTGGGGATGTAGGTGAAAGAAGGGCTGCAAAGAGAGACCTCAGAAGATTACAGGACCACAAAAAGCCACAAAAAATGTTGTTGTGTCTGTGACACAGGTGGGCTTTATCTGTGCTGATTGAACAGATACATATTACACAGTCACCTGAGAACTCCAGAGGCAAGGTCTACGGTTTGGGACCAGGATGTTACTTCTCCTACCCTGCACTCTGATCTATTGCATGCTGTCAGTACAGTATTCTCAGGGCATTAGCTTCTTTGGTTCACCTGCCAGTGACCGGAAAATGCAGGCCTAAACAATGGACTCAAGGGAACTACAGCTTCACCAGCCTCCAGCTTATGAGGCCCAGATTTCCGCAGCCCTCTTACCTAGAACCATGGAAACTAGGAGCAGAAGCCTATCAACATCAAAATCACAGTCAAAGGTGAGTTTATCATCATCTGCACAAGTACCTGTACACACAGGTGCAATGAAAAGCTTACTTGCAGCAGCATCACAGGCAGCAGCATAAGAAGTAAGACATTCACAAGAAAACATAAATTATGCACAATACTACAAGAAAGTAGACAATTAGAACAAAATAAAACAAGGTCAGTTGTAGTGCAAAGTGGTGAAAGTGGTTCTAGTGTTGCTATACTGAGGCAACACTGAGATGATTAGGATTCTGCAGATTGGTTCAACAGCCAAATACTTTGTGAACCGGATGGTGTGGGACTTCAGGTTTCTGTACCTCCTGCCTGATGGTAACTGTGACAAGGCATGGCCAGGATGGTGGGGATCTTTGATGATACAGTACTGGTGCAAACATCTGAGACACCCTAGATTTTTTGTATGGTTTCAGACAGTATGGCCTTCACAGAGCCCTGATCTCAACATCATCAATACTGTCTGGGATTACCGGGAGAGATAGAAGCAAGTGAGACACCCAAAGTCTGCTGAAGAACTGTGGCAAGTTCTCCAAGGTGCTTGGAACAACATACCAGCTGATTTTCTTACAAAACTGCATGAGAGTGTACCTAAGAGAACTGATGCAGCTTTAAAGGTAAAGGGTGTTCACGCCAAATATTGATTTGATTTAGCTTTTTATTGTTTACTGCTTTTTATGGTGAATTTTCTGATACTTAGAAACACTTAATTTCATTATTTATGAAAGCATCTTCACCTTACAGAATTTTTTTACATGTGCCTAAGACTTTTGCACACTACTGTAGATTTTCTTTCTTGAGACAGCACCAATGGTAGTAAGGAAAGTGCCTATGATGTTTCTGACCTTTAAGCCTGTTCCACCATTCAATATAATCATGGCTGATCCTATATAGCTTCTCTCTCTCTCTCTCTCTCTCTCCCTTCCTCTCTCCCTCTCCCTCTCGATGCATTTTGTGTTGAGGAAACAATTTCCTTTTTAAATGCATTCAGTGACCCAGTGATAAAATTCCATAGGTTTGCCACCCAGCCCCATCCCTCATCTCAGCTTTAAATCCTGTGCCCATAACCCATGACAGTGAGACCTTGTACTGGATCTACCAGCCAACCAAGAACTGTGTTGCAATCTTCAGTAAATACAGGTGCAGCCAACGCAGTGTTTTCTGTTATAACAGTTCTGTTGTCTCAAGAGTTCGATTGGTAAACTACCACTGCATTCCATTTCTAACAAGTGTATCATTTTCAAAGTAGCAGGCCAAAACTGCCCACAGTAGCTTGAGCTCCTTGATCGTGAAGCAATTAATTCACCACATACAACAGGAGATTCTTTTCCTGCGGGCATACTTAGCAAAATTATGGAACAGTAACTGTAAACAGGATCAATGGATAACAAACTGTGCAAATGCAGATATAAATAAATAGCAATAAATAACAAGCATGAAATAGCAAGATAAAGAGTCCTTAAGTGAGTGAAGTTATCCCCTTTTGTTCAAGAGCCTGATGGTTGAGGGGTAGTAACTGTTCTTGAACCTGGTGGTGCAAGTCCTGAAGCTCTTGCACCTTCTACCTGATGGCAGCAACGAGAAACAGGCATGGCCTGGGTGGTGAGGATTTTTGATGATGGATGCTGCGTTTCTATGGCAACATTTCGTGTAGGTGTGCTCAATGGTTCAGAGACTTTTACTCTTGATGTACTGTGATGATCCATGATGAATCTAGGTGTTTAGATGATTATTCCACTACTTAATACTTCAAAGTGCACTCTGAAAATTTGAAAATTTGAATCCTGTTAGGGTGGCGTGGTAGCGTAGTGGTTAGCACAACTCTTTACGGTACCAGCGACCCGAGTTCAATTCCCACCACTGTTTGTAAGGAGTTTGTACGTTCTCCTCATGACAGCATGGGTTTCCTCCAGATGCTCCAGTTTCCTCCCACAGTCCAAAAACGTACCGATTGGTACATTAATTGGTCATTGTAAATTGTTCTGTGATTAGGCTAGGCTTAAACCAGGGGATTGCTGCGTGGTGTGGCAGAAGGGCCTATTCCATGCTGTATCTCAATAAATAACAAAATAAAATCTCAGCTCCATTTGGTAAATTGTGCACTCAGCCCTTGTCATTCACTGATTGCGATCTGCAAATCTGGGTACTCACGAAGTCAGGACTAGGAAGATTCAAAGTATTTTCTTCAGCTAGTATACCTACAGCGAGGATCTCACGTGGTCTGTACACACTGGCTGTGTGGTGAAAAAGGCACAACAGCACCTCTTTCACCTCAGACGGTTGAGGAAGTTTGGTATAGGCCCCAAAATCCTAAGGACTTTCTACAGGGGCACAATTGAGAGCATCCTGACTGGCTGCACCACTGCCTGGTATGGGAACTGTACCTCCCTCAATTGCAGGACTCTGCAGAGAGTGGTGCAGACAACCCAGCGCATCTGTAGTTGTGAACTCCCCGTGATTCAGGACATTTGCAAAGACAGGTGTGTAAAAAGACCCCGAGGGATCATTGGGGACCCGAGTCACCCCAACCACAAACTGTTCCAGCTGCTACCATCCAGGAAACGGTACCGCAGCATAAATACCAGGACCGACAGGCTCTGGGACAGCTTCTTCCACCAGGCCATCAGACTGATTAATTGCATTTCTATGTTATAAGACATAAGGTCATAAGAAATGGGAGCAGAAGTAGGCCATTCAGCCCATTGAGTCTGCTCCACCATTCAATCATGGCTGATCCAATTCTTCCTGTCATTCCAATTCCCCTACCTTCTCCCCATCCCATTTGATGCCCTGGGTAATCAAGAACTGATCTATCTCTGCCTTAAGTGCACCCAATGACTTGGCCTCCACAGCCTCTTGTGGCAACAAATCCCACAGATTTACCACCCTCTAACTAAAGTAGAGGGTGCTTCTCAGAGATACATCTCTGCATCTCTGTTCTAAATGGATGTCCTTCAAACCTGAAGTCGTGCCCTCTTGACCTAGACTCCCCTACCATGGGAAATAACTTAGCCATACCTAATCTGTTCAGGCCTTTCAACATTCGGAATGCTTCTATGAGATCCCCCCTCATTCTCCTGAACTCCAGGGAATACAGCCCAAGAGCTGCCAGACGTTCCTCATACGGTAACCCTTTCATTCCTGGAATCATTTTTGTGAATCTTCTCCGAACCCTCTCCAATGTCAGTATATCCTTTCTAAAATAAGGGGCCCAAAACTGCACACAATACTCCAAGTGTGGTCTCATGAGTGCCTTATACAGCCTCAACATCACATCCCTGCTCTTATATTCTATACCTCTGGAAATGAATGCCAACATTTTATTCGCCTTCTTCACAACTGACTTAACCTGGAGGTTAACCTTCAGGGTATCTTGCACAAGGACTTCAAAGTCCCTTTGCATCTTTGCATTTTGAACTCTCTCCACATCTAAATAATAGTCTGCCTGTTTATTTCTTCCACCAAAGTGCATGACCATACACTTTCCAACATTGTATTTCATTTCCCACTTCTTTGCCCATTCCCCTAAACTATCTAAGTCTCTCTGCAGGCTCTCTGTTTCCTCAACACTACCCGCTCCTCCACCTATCTTTGTATCATTGGCAAATTTAGCCACAAATCCATTAATCCCACAGTCCAAATCATTGACATACATCATAAAAAGCAGCGGTCCCAACACCGACCCCTGTGGAACTCCACTGGTAACCGGCAGCCAGCCAGAGTTTATATTGACTGTCCTGTTGTACATACTATTTATTATAAATTACTATAAATTGCACATTGCACATTTAGATGGAGACGTAGGTAAAGATTTTTAGTCCTCGTGTATATGAAGGGCATAAGTAATCAAGTTAATTCAATTCAATACATGTATGTACACTTTGATGAACTAATCATTATACGCTAAGTGAATACTGCCGCACTATTTTGCTGTGCTTTTGCGCTGCTAACTATTTTATATACTTCTTATTGTAACTTATAGTAATTCTTTGTGTATTGCACTGGACAGTCAGTGATAATAGACCTGATCCTGATTCTGATAAACACAGTGATAATGTTCCAGACCCCTTGTGTCAAGCGGCTACCCACTGAGCTGTTTTCCAGTAGCGAGTTGCTTTTGTTGACGCAGTTCACCTTGTGAGTTTCTTCTTGTAAGTTTCAGTGAAAGTAGCTTGTTTAATAACATCATTTCCTTTTGACTATTTAAACATTTACATCTGTTCATTAATATGTGTTAATACTTTTAGAAGTACACAGTGTATTTGTGTTTACTTTTCAGATGTATTTGGTTCTTGTATCTTTTGTCATCTGCAATGCATTTATGCCTCACAGATAACACAGATTTAATGCAAACCAGGGCCCCTCTCTGCCTTCTCAGCTGAATGGAAATCATCCTGGGACATTATTTCAGAGAGCAAAAGCGTTCCCCTTCCACCCCCTTCGGTGTCATAGCGAAGACTGACCCCTCAGTCCCTGCAACAAGCTACCTTGTCTGCAACACGAGTGAATCTGCAGATGCAGGAAATAAATAAAAACACAAAATGCTGGCAGAACTCAGCGGGCCAGACAGCATCTATGGGAGGAGGTAGTGACGACGGTTCAGGCCGGAACCCTTCATCAGGAGTGAAGTAACATGGGATGGTCAAGGGGGGATAAGAAGTGGGGATTTGCTGATGATGTTTTGATTTATTTAACAAACCCATTGCAATCGTTGCAAAGATTATCTTTTAGAATGGAAGAATATGGGAAAGTATCAGGCTATAAAGTAAATTGGGATGAAAGTGAAATTTTATCCCTTACCAAAGGAAATTATAATCAATGTCAATTAGCAACTCAATTTCGATGGTCAATAAACGGGATAAAATATTTAGGTATTAGAGTTGATAATGATGTAAAAAATTTATATAAACAAAATTATTTGCCATTATTAAAAAGAAATAAAAGAGGATCTTGATAAATGGATAATGTTACCAATAACATTAATAGGTAGAGTTAACACTGTAAAATGAATATATTTCCTAGATTGCAATATTTATTTCAAAATTTACCAATACAATTACCTCAGAAGTTTTTTCAAGAACTGAATAAATATGTAAGGAAATTTCTTTGGAAAGGTAAGATGTCAAGAATATCATTGGAAAAATTGACATGTAAATTTGATCTAGGAGGGTTACAACTTCCAAATTTTAAGAATTATTATAAAGCAAATCAACTTAGATTTATTGCATCTTTTTTTGATGAAGAAAAATCGGCATGGATTAAAATAGAATTGGATAAGATAGGAGAAAATATACCAGAAGATTTTATATATAAATGGGAATCCAAATGGATACGGGAAAAAAAAGAATCTCCTATATTAAGACACTTGATTGATTTATGGAATAAGGTAAATATAGATGATGAGATAAAGAAATCTTTATTAGCAAAAAGAACTTTAATTCAAAATAGGCTTATTCCTTTTACAATGGATAATAAACTTTTACATAATTGGTTCCAAAAGGGGATTAAATATATAGCTGATTGTTTCGAAGGAGGTATATTGATGTCGTTTGATCAATTAAAAAATAAATATAAAATATCAAATAACACTCTTTTCTGTTATTTTCAATTAAAAGCCTATTTACGAGAAAAGCTGGGACAAACAATGTTGATGCCAAAACCTAGTGAAGTAGAAATATTGATTCAGAAAGGAAGAATTAAAAAATTTACATCTTGTATGTATAATTTGATTCAAAAGCAAATAATTCAATTAGGAATTCATAAATCAAGACAAAAATGGGAATCTGATTTGAATGTTAAAATTGATGGGAAAAACTGGTCAGGATTATGTTTTGATAGTATGAGAAATACAATAAATGTTCGACTTAGATTAAAACAATATAATTTTTTACATCAATTATATAAAACACCACAGAAAATAAATAGATTAAATTCAAATATGTCTGACCAATGTTTTCGATGTAATCAAGAAATTGGTACATTTTTATATTCTACTTGGTCTTGTTTTAAAATTCAACCATTTTGGATAAATTTAAGACTTTTATTGGAACAAATTACTGGAGTACAACTGCCACATAGTCCAATGTTATTTTTATTAGGAGACATTGAAGGGACAATACCGAAACTTAAATTGAACAAGTATCAGAAAAAATTTATAAAAATTGCATTGGCAGTAGCCAAAAAAGTTATCGCAGTTAGTTGGAAATCTGATTTATATTTAACTATGGATCGTTGGAATAATGAAATACATAGTTGTATTCCATTTGAAAAAATTACGTATAATTTAAGAAATGAATATGATAGATTTTTGAAAATTTGGCTCCCATACTTACAAAAGATAGGATTAAATACATAGGTCCTTTGAAGATAAAATTATAGTAATTGGGGAAAGTAAAAAATAAATACCAAAATCATTTTGAACTCCATGGAGCAAGTGGGGATCCTCCGATATCCAGACAATCTTTCTCTTCTTTTTTTTCTCTTTAGATAAGGGTTAAGGCGGGGGGAGGGTTAAGGGGAGGGGGGGAGGGTTAATATTATCTTTCTTACTATTTTCCTATTACATTTATTCTTTGTAATTTCTAAAATTAAATAAATAAATAAATAGATAGATAGATAGATAGATAGATAGATAGATAGATAGATAAATAGATAGATAGATAAGAAGTGGGGGAGGGATGAAGTAGAGAGCTGGGAAGTGATAGGCTGGAGGGAAATGGGCTGGGGGAAGTTGGAGAATTATGGGAAATAAAAGAGAAAGAAAGGTAGGGCTGGGGGGAGATTATAGTGAGGGGGGAAAAGAGAGAGAAAGAGAACCAGACTAAAATTATAGATGGGGATAGGGTAAGGGGGGGACAGGGGTATCAACAGAGGTCTGTGAGTTGAATGTTCATGCCGGCAGGTAGGAGGCATGTGGCTGTGAGATCTTGCTGAGCTCAGCATTGGCAACAGTGAGTACAGCAGGCGGTGGAGCAGGTCTGCTCAAAAATCTGATGATTGTTAGAAAGTAGCTGTCCCTGAACCTGATGGTGTGGTGCTTCAGGTTTCTGTACCTTCTGCCCTATAGTGGCTGCGAGGAGATGGCGTGGTCCAGGTGCCAGGGCTCCTTGATGATAGATGCTGCCTTCCTGAGGTGTTGCCTCCTGCAAATGCTGTCAACAGTGGGGAGGGATGTGCTTGTGATGGGCCGGGCTGTGTCCACTACTCTCTGCACCCACTTGCATTCCTGTGCATTGGAATGGTTGGACCAGGCAAACCAGTCAAAATAGTTTCAACAGTCTATCTGTGAAAGTTTGTGAGAGTATTTGGTGACATGTTGAATCTCCTGAAGCTTCAGAGAAAGTAGAGGCACTGGCATGTGTGCTTCATGATTGCATCTATGTGCTGGGCTCAGGATGGGTCATCCAAGATGCTAATGCCCAGGAATTTGAAGCTGCTTACTCTCTCCGCCTCTGACCCACCAATGAGAAATGTCATACGGTCTCCAACTTACTCTGTCTGAAGTCAATGATTAGCTCCTTGGTTTTGTTGATGTTGAATGAGAGGGACAGCTCACCAGAGCAGAGAGCTTTAAATATCAGGGGCAACAAACACAATGATTGTGAATAGGACAGGAGGATGGAGTCACTGGAAGCAGCTGGCAAAAGTTTTGGAGGGGCTGAGATTTTCCACAAGGTTGCACCATTACCACAGTAATGATCATACAACCTGCCAGGACAATCCTGGAGTCATATACACTGTTTGTAGAGACTTGATACATCAACAAATACACTCAAAAACTTCTTAAGATGTACCATGGAGGCTGCATCTCTGTCTGGTATAGGGGGTGGGGGTGGGGGGGGGTGCTACTGCACAGGACCGAAAGAAGCTGCAGAGGGTTGTAAATTTGCTCGGCTCCATCTTGGGTATTAACCTACAAAGTACCCAGGACATGTTCAAGAAGCAGTGCCTCAGAAAGGCAGCGTCCATTATTAAGGACCTCCAGCACCCAGGGCATGCCCTTTTCTCACTGTTACCATCAGGTAGGAGGTACAGAAGCCTGAAGGCACACACTCAGCGATTCAGGAACAGCTTCTTCCCCTCTGCCATCCGATTCCTAAATGGACATTGAACCCTTGGACACTACCTCACTTTTTTAATATATATTATTTCTGTTTTTGCATGATTTTTATTCTATTCAATATATGCATACTGTAATTGATTTACTTATTTATTAATTTATTTATTTCTCTGCTAGATTATATATTGCATTGATTACTACAGCTAAGTTAACAAATTTCATGTCACATGCTGGTGATAATAAACCTGATTCTGATTCTGGTGTAAAGGAATTTCTGTTCATCTTTCCCTTAGAATGCAAGAAAATGGATTGATAAACTTATTCCAGTGTCAGAAGGCAGAATGGTTTTCCTCACTGTTATTTCTGACTTTCAAACAACCCTGACCTTAACATTCTAGCTCTCACTGTTGCTTACAAGGAACACATTCCTTATTTTGATATAACAAGTAATTGGGCCAAGTCTCAGATGCATGGTGCAGAGGTGAACAAAAGAATTAACTTAAAGGAAAGTATTAGGACGATTCAATTTTGGAACCCAAATCCTTTTTCAATAAAGGCCAACATACTATTTGCCTTTCTAATAGTTTTTCATTACCTGTACGTTAAGTGATGAGATATTGAAAGGGGCTGGTATTCAGTGGCACCAGGTGTTCATGCACATACCTGTTCAGCAAACAATTGGCAAGGCTAAAATGTATGCTCATTGCAAGAGGATTTAGACCTTCAGGAGGCCTTCAGTAAGATGCCACACAAAAGGCAATGAAACAGCATTGTGGGCAACATGCAGGTTAATGGACGGGCAATTGGGAGCAGGAATCAAATGGCCGCATTTGGGTCACAAGGCTGTGACTATTGGAGTGTGGTGGGGCCTGTTGCTGCTCATAATCTGCATCAGTGATTTGGATGAAGGAATCTAGGATGGCTAATGACACAAAGCTGGATGGCAGTAGAGGAATCAGAGGGACCTAGATGGGCCAAGTGAATAGACAAGAACACAGCAGATTTTTTTTTTACATTTATCTTTCCTCATACTTCCTTACAACATTGAAGGAGGCCCGGTGGCTCGTTGTGGCTTCACCAGCTCTTAGAGCAATCTTATCCATCCTATTCCTCCATCCATCCCTCCACATCCTATTCCCTCCCACATTCCTACCACTTCACAAATCACCACCCACACACTGGAGTGGAATTTACAGCAGCCAATTATCCTACAGACCCACATGTCTTTGGGATGTGAGAGGAAACTGGAATACCCGGAGTAAACACACACAGTCATAGGGAGGACGTGCAAACTCCACAGAGACAGCGCCCAAGGTCGGGATCAAACCCAGATCTCGGGGGCTCTGAAGCAGTATTGCCATTGTGCCGCCCACAGACACAATGCAGAAAAATCTGAGGTAATCCACTTTGAGTTAAAAAAAATAGAAAAACAGATAATTTGTAAAATGACAAGAAGTTAATGGTGTTCAAAGAGAACTGCTTGCCTTTCTAGTCAAATCACTGACAAATAATATTCAGGTTCAGCAAGTAAGAGGAGTTGAATGAAAGAGTGGGGCTGTCTTGCTGCAATTATATAAGACCCTGGTGCAAAATACATAGCAACATAGAAAACCTACAGCACAATACAGGCCCTTACTTTAGAAATTACCTAGGGTTACCCATAACCCACTAATTTTCCAAGCTCCATGTACCTATCCAGTAGTCTCTTAAAAGACCCTATCGTATCCACCTCCACCACCGCCGCCAGCAGCCCATTCCACACACTCACCACTCTCTGAGTAAAAAACTTACCCCTGACATCTCCTCTGTACCTACTCCCCAGCACCTTAAAACTGCGCCCTTATTCTGTGATTTTATGTAGAACGGTGTATGCAATTCTGATTTTCCTCTTTAAGGAAGGGTATACTTGTGACAAAGGGAGGGTTTCAGATTGATTCCTGAATTAGCTGGCTTTGTCCTGTGAAGAGAAATTTAGCAGCCTTACAAAGCGACATGGAAAATTTTTGCAGAACTTGACAGGGTCGTTGCTTGGTAATGGTGATCAGGGAGCATTCAGGTCTTGGTGACTGCATCATGGAGCCTTCATCACATGACACACCCATCACATCACTGGCTGACTAATCCATCCGCACCTACCATCCTCCAGCCAGTAAGAAAGCTGCCAGAATTTCCATCACCCAAAGAAATGATTCATCTATTTGTCAAAAGGCACAGGTGGATTCCAGGTAACCAGTTACCTGCTCCATCCCTTTCTCAGCCTTTCAATGCTAATTCATGGGTGCAAACTCCTCAGATCTAATCCTTTGTCTGACTCTGTGTGTTATTTGTAGTGCAGGGAAGGCGAGAACACCACAAAGACTGCTGATAAAATTTATTTCCTTAATCCAAGAAACAAAATTCTGCCCACTCTGCCTAGAGCTATAAAATGGTTGCCCTGTACAAGTTCCCTTTCATTTCAAGTCTGCTCACTGACAGGTGACTGAAACCAGGGCAACAGGAGCATTGCCCATTCCTTGCATTTTTGTACCTTGCTTTAGAAGGGAGAGCTGATAAGCATTGATGTGTTTACACTGGGTGCTGTGGAGTGGAAAGCTGCACTATATCCACCTTGGCTCAGTGAAATGCTCACAGGCATTTTTCACATTTATTCTTTATCCATCTAACCTCCCAGACTCCTGCAGACAGTCATGGGGGAGGTGAGCTTGTGGGGCTGGGTTGATATTAGTCCCAGTTCGCATGTAAAATTAAATGTTTTAGCTCATTAAAACTCAGGGACCTTCCTAGTTTATCAAACTAATCTAATCTCAAACTTTGCAAAACATTACAGAGGAAAACATAGTGCCACTTTAATTTTAGGTGGATGAATTGATTGAAGTATTTAATTTGGAAATACTGCATTAGTGAGCAAATAAGGAATAAGAAAAAAGAAACTCAATAACCTAAATGGCCTAATTCTCCTCCTACGTCTTATGGATTTAAGAAGGAGGAAAAACAAAAAGGTATTTCAGACAGTGGCGACACACACAAACTGCTGAAGGAACTCATCAGGTCAGGCAGCATCTCTGAAGGGGAGCTAACAGTTGACGTTTCAGGCCGAGACTCTTCATCAGGATTGGGAAGGAAGGGGGAAGACACCAGTATAAAAAGAATGGTGGGGAACAAAAGAGGACTATCTAGAAGGTGATAGATAAGGCCAGGTGCATGGGAAAGAGAAAGGGCTGGAGAGGAAGGAATCCGATAGGAGAGGAGAGTGGACCATGTGAGAACGGGAAGAAGGAGGGTACCCAGGAGGAGGAGATAGGCAGGTAAGGAGAAGAGGTAAGAGGCCATAGTGCGGAATGGAAGACGAGGGAAGGGGAAGGGGAAAAGTGAAACCAAGAGGAAGAAAACAAATTACCAGAAGGAGAAATCAATATTCATGCCATCAGGTTGGAGACTACCCAGATGGAATATGAGATGTTGCTCCTCCACCCTGTAACCTCATCATTGCAGAAGAGAAGGTTATGAACAGCCATGTTGGAATGGGAATGGGGATTGGAATTAAAATGGTTGGCCACCAGGAAATTACGCTTTTGGTGGATGAAGCAGAGGTGCTCGACAAAGCGGTCCCCTAATTTACATTGGCTCTTAGCAATGTAGAGGAGGCCACATCAGGTGAACTGAATACAATAGATGACTCCAGCAGATTTGCAAGTGAAGTGTTGCCTCACCTGGAAGGACTCCTTGGGGCCCTGAATAGAGGTGAGGGGGGAGGTGAATAGCAGGTGTAACACCTCTGTTTGCATTTCTCTCATGATGAATGAACAAGGGAATCATGCTCCCTTGGAATCCCTGTGGAAAGCAGAGAGAAGGGGAGGTAAAGATATGTTTGGTGGTAGGATCCATTTGGAGATGGCAGAGGTTGTGGAGGATGCAGAAGCTCATGGGGTGGTAAGTAAGGACAAAAGGAGCTCTATCCCCGTTAAGGCAACAGGAAGATGGGGTGAGCTCGGATGTCTGGGAGATGGAGGATATGTGGGTGAAGGAAACATCAATGGTGGAGCCTCCAGTTTGATGGCAGGAACATCCATTTCTGCTTCCAGTAATTTTATTTTTTCTCTCTTCTTTTCTTTGTCTTCCCCCTTCCCATTTCTTCTGTTCCTAATTCTGGCCTCTTACCTCTTCTCCTCACTTTCCTATCACCTTCCCCCGGGTCCTCTCCTTCTTCCCTTTCTCCTATGGCCCACTCTCCTCTTCTATCTGATTTTTTCCTCTCCAGCCCTTCACCTTTCCCACACACTTGGCTTCACCTATCGCCTTGCCCTCCTTCCCCTGCCCCCACCTTTTTATTCTGGCACTCTCCCCCTTCCTTTCCAGTCCTGATGAAGGGTCGCGGCCCAGAACAACAACTGTTTATTCATTTTCATAGATGCTACCTGACCTGCTGAGTTCTTCTAATATTTTCTCCTTGTTCAAGACATGGCCAGTGTTTTGCCCCAGTCCAAGATATGGAAGTCAATGCCTTCCTGTGATTGGATCTTTGATTTTCACTGCAATGTGGCTCTCGCTGCAGACAGTGGCATTTATTCAAGGCTGAAGATTGGTTGCAAGGATGGTTGCATGAATAAATGCCACTGTCTGCAGTGAGAGCAGTAAAAGGATCAAATGCAAGAAGATCTGCAGATGCTGGAAATCCAAAGAAACAGACACAAAATGCTAGAGGAACTTAGCAGGCCAGGCAGTATCTCTGAAAAATAGTAAACAGTTGACACTTCAGGCCAAAACCTTTCATCAGGTCAGAAAGTCAAGGATCCAGTTGCAGGAAGGCATTGACTTCCACGTCTTGGACGGGTGATGTTTGCTTAGAATTATATGACTGAAGGCAGAGATGTCGTAAATGGACAATAGGCTGATGTAGGTGACTTTACTGTTCAGATGCTCCAGAGATGAGCATTGGACCAGGGAGATGTGTTCGCCATAGACTTGTTTTGGCTGGAGGCAAACTGCAGTGAGACGAGGTTGTCTGGGAGACTGGAGCTGCTGCGTGCCTAAAACAACCTCCCAAATCACTTCATAATGGTGGATGTCAGAGCCACTGGGTGATAACCATTAAGTGCTGAGGGTGAATTTGCATTTCATCACCTGCTATTATCTTTGTGAGAAACTTCTTTATAAGAAACTTCAACGTACTTTGACTTCAGTAAGAATCTCCAAACACTCTCCAAGAGAGATTCTTCCAGAATGTCTGCCTGTCAGGCTGAATAAAGACTTTTTACATTTACAGCTCCAATCTCAGTGTGGCTCATTCAAAGTCACAGCACCTCGCTCCTATCTTCCAATCTGCTCATAATAAAATTAAACACTCCATTTGCCTTCCTAATCACTTGCTTGTGTGTGTTGGCTTTCAGTGAAATGAACACAACCACACCTCAGTCCTCTTTAACATCAGCACTATTGGTCCCACCAACAATGTCACCCCATTGAAGGGTCAGCTTTAGCTTTCTCCTCAACTTGTGGAGCTCAGACCGAAGACCTTCCCATTCCAAAGGGCCAATGGCATCACTGGAGCCAAGTGCACAGTCCTGGCAATGGCCAGTTGAGCTTTGATGGGCAGATGTGGAAGATGGGCATATGAGGGAGCCATATTAGTGCTTTGTCCCCCAGTTCTTCTCGTCATAGCATCAGCTCAAGTTCAAAAGAGTAAAATCAAAGAGACACAAGAGGCGGCACATGCTGGAATCTGGAGCATGAAATAGATTGCTGGGAGAACTCAATAGATCGGGCAGCATCTGTGGAGAGAAATGGATGGTCGATACTGCATCCAAAAAATTAAATCAGGACTGGAGGACTGTTTTATTTATTTATTAAGAAAATTACAAAGAATAAATGTAATTAAAAATGAAAAACAATATTGATCCTCCCCCTCCCCTTAACCCTCCCCCCCTTAACCCTTATCTAAAGAAAAAAAAAGAAAGAAGAAAAAAGATTGCCTGGATATCGGAGGATCCCCACATGCTCCATGGAGTTCAAAATAATGTTAATATTTTTACTTTCCCCAATTACTTTATAATTTTATCTTCAAAGGACCTATATATTTAATCCCATCTTTTGTATGTATGGGAGCCAAATTTTCAAAAATATATCATATTCATTTCTTAGATTATATGTAATTTTTTCAAGTGGAATACAACTATATATTTCATTATTCCAACGATCCATAGTTAAATATAAATCAGATTTCCAACTAACTGCGATAACTTTTTTGGCTACTGCCAATGCAATTTTTATAAATTTTTTCTGATACTTATTCAATTTAAGTTTCGGTATTGTCCCTTCAATATCTCCTAATAAAAATAACATTGGACTACGTGGGAGTTGTACTCCAGTAATTTGTTCCAATAAAAGTCTTAAATTTATCCAAAATTGTTGAATTTTAAAACAAGACCAAGTAGAATGTAAAGAAGTACCAATTTCTTGATTACATCGGAAACATTGGTCAGACATATTTGAATTTAATCTACTTATTTTTTGTGGTGTTATATATAATTGATGTAAAAAATTATATTGTATTAATCTAAGTCAAATATTTATTGTATTTATCATACTATCAGAACATAATCTTGACCAACTTTTTCCATCAATTTTAACATTCAAATCAGATTCCTATTTTTGTCTTGATTAATGAATTCCAGATTCAATTGTCTGTTTTTGAATCAAATTGTACATACAAGATGTAAATTTTTTAATTTTTCTTTTTTGAATTAATATTTCTATTTCACTAGGTTTTGGCATCAACATTGTTTGACCCAGCTTTTCTCGTAAATAAGCCTTTAATTGAAAATAACAGAAGAGTGTTGTTTGATATTTTATATTTATTTTTAAATTGATCAACAACATCAATATACCTCCTTCGAAACAATCATCTATATATTTAATCCCCTTTTGGAACCAATTATGTAAAAGTTTATTGTCCATTGTAAAAGGAATAAGCCTATTTTGAATTAAAGTTCTTTTTGCTAATAAAGATTTCTTTATCTCATCATCTGTATTTACCTTATTCCATAAATCAATCAAGTGTCTTAATATAGGAGATTCTTTTTTTCCCCTTATCCATTTGGATTCCCATTTATATATAAAACCTTCTGGTATGTTTTCTCCTATCTTATCTAATTCTATTCTAATCCATGCCGGTTTTTCTTCATCAAAAAAAGACTCAATAAATCTAAGTTGATTTGCTTTATAATAATTCTTAAAATTTGGAAGTTGTAACCAGGACTGGAGGACTTTGATCCAAATTATCATTGGCACGGGAGCAGTGAACCAGCCACACTTGTCAATGTAAATGTGGGCAGAGAAATGACAGTTCGAGTTTAAACCATCCTAAGTGTAAGAGGCTGCATTTTGGGAGGTCAAGTGTAATTGGAAAGTATATGGTAAATGGTAGGATCCTTTGAGCTTTGATGTACAGAGGGATTTTGGGGTGCAAGTTCAGCTCCCTGAAACTGCCAATGCAAGTGGATAGAGTGTTTAAGAAAGCATACAGCACACTTGAGCTGAGTATAAAAGTCCGGATGTCATGTTGCAGCTGTATAAAACTTAGCCCAGGCCACAGTTGGAGTATTGTGTGCAGTTCTGGTTGTTGCATTACAGGAAGCATGTGGAGGGCTTGAGAGGGTGCAGAAGAGGCTCACCAGGATGTTGCCTGGATTAAAAAGTGCAAGCTATAAGGAGACATTAGACAATCAGAATCAGGTTTAATACCACGGGCATATGCTGTGAAATTTGTTGTCATGCAGCAGCAATACATAGCAATAGATAACAATAATACAAAACAACTAGAAATTACAATAATAAATATATATTTAAATTAAATTAAGTAGGTAGCACATAAAGAGAGCAAAAAAATTGAGGTAGGAAATCTGGGAAGAGACTGTTCCTAAAATGTTAAGTGTGTATCTTCGGGCTCCTGCACCTCGTCAATGAGAAGAGCACAGGTCCTGGGTGATGCGGGTCATTAATGACAGATGCCATCTTTTTGAGGCATCACTTTTTGAAGATGTTCTGACCTCAATGATGGGGAGGCCAATACCCATGGTGGAGCTGGCTGAGTTTGTAACTTTCTGCAGCTTCTTCCAGTCTTGTGCAGCAGCCCCTCCATACCAGATGATACAACCAGTAGAATGTTCTGCATGGTGGATCTTTAGCTATTTCCAAGAATCTTTGGTGACAGTCTAAGTCTCCTCAAACTCCTAATGATATACAGCCATTGGAATACCTTCTTTGTGAATGCATCAATATGTTGGGCTGAGGATAGATCTTCAGAAATGTTAACATTCTTGAACGTAAAACTGCTCATCCTTTCCACTGTTGACCTCTTGATGAGACCTGGTATGTGTTCCTCTGACTTCCCATTCCTGAAGTCCACAATCAATTTTTTTGGTCTTACTGATGTTGAGTGCAAGGCTATTGTTGTGACACCACTAATCTGTCTCACTCTTGTACACCTTCCAGTTGTAGAGGGAAGAACTGTTGCCCAGATTTTGAAGCTTGTTGATTAGTATGATGGTGTTGAACACTGAGCTGTAGTCAATAAACAGCAGTATGGCGTAGTTATTGCTATTGTTCAGGTGATCCAAGGCCGAGTGGAGAGCCAGTGAGATCACATCCACTGTAGACCTATGACGGTGATGGGCAAATTGCAGTGGATCCAGGTCCTTGCTTAGGCAGGAGTTGATTCTAGCCATGACCAACCTCTCAAAGTGTTTCATCACAGTAGATGAGAGTGCCACTGAGTGATAGCCATTGAGGCAGCTCACTCTGCTCTTCTAGGGCACTGGTATGATTGTCACCCTTTTGAAGCAGGTGGGATCCTCCAACTGCAGCAATGAGAGATTGAAGAAGCAAGGGGTCTGTGAACCTCAGATTGGGAACCCCTGAGTTAGATTGACATGATGGGCTGAAGGGTTTGTTTCTGTGTACTCTTCTATGCTCTACATACTATGAACCTGCACATTATTTCATTCAGCAGATGGAAGGCAAGCCTTTCCAGCTCTAGCCTGGCTGAGTTACTCTGGCAAATTATTGTCTATAAGACAGAGGAGGGAATGTTAGTTTCTGTCACCCAGGCTAGAGACAACATGGGCACAAGAGAGGCAGCTATTGAAAAGGGCCCTGTCTGTTGACAGACACACAGTACATTAAACATATACAAGTCAGACGAGATTGATTGCAGAAACCAGGGATTGTGTTTTCAGACAAACATGTTCCTCAGGATAAGAACAACCTCAGATAAGCTGTCCAGGAGAGTGAAATCATGGACAAGGAATGTGACATATTTTGACCTTCCACAGTATCTGAATTTGCAGAAAAAAAGCACGAACTTTGAATTTTGGAGGAATGGTGAAACTATCAAACATTCTTGTGCAGGTTCCCCACACAGATTATGTTCTTAGAGGTTGCTGTGCCAGAATCAGGTTTAATTTGTATATGTCGTGAAATTTGTTAACTTTGTGGCAGCAGTACAATGCAATACATAATAATTGAAAAAATACTGAGGGTGTGGCGCCCCATTTCCTAGCGTATCCGAACCGACTCACAATTAGATAGCCTACGGGGGTTTGCGAGCACAGAGCTTTGGAGCCTCTGCGCCATGGGGGGCAGGTTGAGGGAGGCTTAAAAGTGAGGCTGAAGTTTTCGAATAAAGTTTTTTCCTTCGACTGCAGTTACCGACTCCGTGTCATAATTTTAGCGCTGCGTGTAGCACACCGCTACAATTGGTGACCCCGACGGTCCAAACGATTTTTGGACCAGAAATGACCGACGCCGCCTCTGTTCATGCAGTTTCGTTGAAACTGCCAGGTTTCTGGACACAGCGCCCGGACCTATGGTTCCAGCAAGCCGAAGCCCAATTCCACGTTCGCCAGATCACCTCAGAAGACACCCGCTACTACTACGTGGTGAGCTCCCTCGACCAGGACACAACGGCCCAGGTCGCGGAGTTCGTACAGTCGCCCCCGGCAGACGGCAAGTACATGGAATTCAAAGCCCTGCTCCTCAGGACTTTCGGACTCTCACGGCGCGAGCGGGCTGCCCGTTTACTGCACCTGGATGGCTTGGGCGACAGACCTCCATCGGCTTTAATGAATGAGATGTTGTCTCTCGCCGACAAACACACACCCTCCCTCATGTTTGAGCAGGCATTCCTGGAGCAGCTGCCCGAGGACATCCGCCTGCTGCTGTCCGACACGGATTTCAGTGACCCCCGGAAGGTGGCAGCCCGGGCGGACTTGCTGTGGAACGCCAAAAAGGTGAGCGGGGCGTCCATCGCACGGATCTCCCAGCCCCGCTCCCGGCAGCAAACCAGTCCAGGCCCGGCCGCAGAGCCCGCCAACCCCCGGCCCAATGAACACTGGTGCTTCTACCACCAGCGGTGGGGTGCAGAAGCCCGCCGTTGTCACCCGCCCTGCGAGTTCCCGGGAAACACCAGGGCCAGCCGCCGCTGATGGCTACGGCGGCTGGCCATCGGGATAGCCTCCTGTATGTGTGGGATAGAAGGTCGGGACGCCGGTTTTTGGTCGATACTGGGGCTGAGATCAGCGTTTTACCTCCGACAAGTTACGACACCCGCAGCAGAGCACCGGGTCCCCCCCTGAGGGCCGTGAATGGCAGCACCGTACGGACCTATGGCATCCGCCAGGTGCAGCTACTGTTCGGCTCCAGCCAGTTCACGTGGGACTTCACACTGGCTGCCGTAGCCCAACCGCTTCTGGGTGCGGATTTTTTGCGGGCTCACAGCCTGCTGGTCGACCTGCCCAGGAAGAGACTGGTACACGCCGAGACCTTTCAGACATTCTCCCTGGGTGCAGCCCAGTTGCCGGCCCCTCACCTCGGCTCCATCACGCTGTCCGACAACGACTTCACCAGGGTCCTGGCGGAGTTCCCATCGGTTCTGGCACCGCAGTTCTCAGCAGCCATGCCCAGGCACGGCGTACAGCACCACATCCCGACCCAGGGACCACCCCTCCATGCCCGTGCTCGGCGGCTTCCCCCGGACAAGCTCCGACTGGTGAAGGAGGAGTTCCAGAGGATGGAGGAATTGGGGATCATCCGGCGGTCCGACAGCCCATGGGCTTCCCCCCTGCACATGGTGCCCAAAGCGACGGGGGGCTGGAGACCGTGCGGCGACTACCGCAGGCTGAACGAGGCTACCACACCGGACCGCTACCCTGTGCCGCATATTCAGGACTTTGCGGCAAACCTGCACGGCGCACGGATCTTCTCCAAGGTAGATCTCGTCCGGGGATACCATCAAATCCCGATGCATCCTGACGACGTCCCCAAAACGGCTCTCATCACCCCATTCGGCCTTTTCGAGTTCCTCCGCATGCCGTTCGGCCTGAAGAATGCCGCACAGACGTTCCAGCGGTTAATGGACGCGGTGGGACGGGACCTGGACTTCGCGTTCATCTATTTGGATGACATCCTCATAGCCAGCGGCAGTCGTCAGGAGCATCTGTCCCACCTCCGTCAACTCTGCGCCCGACTGAGTGAGTACGGTCTTACAATCAACCCTGCCAAATGCCAGTTCGGACTCGATACCATTGACTTCCTGGGCCACAGAATTACTAAAGATGGGGCAACCCCTCTGCCTGCTAAGGTAGATGTGGTCCGCCACTTCCCCCGACCCACCACGATCAAAGGCCTTCAGGAATTCGTAGGTATGGTCAATTTCTACCGCCGCTTCCTCCCTTCAGCTGCCCGGATCATGCGCCCCCTGTTCGCCCTGATGTCGGGTCCGAGCAAGGACATTACCTGGGACGAGGAGTCCGCCGCCGCTTTCGTTCAAACGAAGGAAGCTTTGGCGGACGCCGCAATGCTAGTACATCCCAGAATGGACGCCCCTACCGCCCTCACAGTGGACACATCCAACACGGCAGTCGGTGGGGTGCTGGAGCAACTCATCGCAGGTCGCTGGCAACCCCTGGCGTTTTTCAGCAAACACCTGCGACCACCCGAGCTTAAGTACAGTGTTTTCGACCGGGAACTGTTGGCGCTCTACCTGGCAATCCGGCATTTCAGGTACTTCTTAGAAGGTTGGCCCTTCACCGCGTTCACGGACCACAAACCGCTTACCTTTGCGTTTACGAAAGCATCCGACCCCTGGTCATCCCGCCAGCAACGCCACCTGTCCTACATCTCTGAATACACGACGGATGTCCGGCACGTCTCGGGTAAGGACAATGTCGTGGCGGATGCGCTCTCTCGCCCTACCGTTCATGCCCTTTCCCAAGGGGTAGACTTTGAGGCGCTGGCAGAGGCACAGCAGGCGGATGAGGAGATTCCGAGTTACAGGACTGCAGTCTCCGGTCTGCAGCTCCAGGACCTCCCCGTGGGCCCGGGTGAGAGGACCCTACTCTGTGACGTCGCCACCGGCCAGCCCCGTCCGGTCGTCCCGACAGCATGGCGGCGCCGCGTTTTCGACTCCATTCATAACTTGGCGCATCCCTCCATCCGGACAACTGTCCGGATGGTTTCCAGCAGGTTCGTTTGGCACGGACTCCGCAAACAGGTCAGTGAATGGGCCAAAACGTGCATGCACTGCCAGACGGCCAAGGTGCAGCGGCACACCAAAGCCCCACCGCAGCAGTTCCATCCTGCCCACCGGCGTTTCGACCACATTCATGTGGATATCGTGGGCCCCCTGCCAGTGTCGCGCGGAGCGCGGCACCTCCTGACTATTGTGGACCGGTTCACAAGATGGCCAGCGGCGGTCCCGCTCACCGACACCACCTCCAAATCTTGCGCCCGAGCCCTGATCGCCACCTGGATATCTCGCTTTGGTGTACCAGCCCACATTACCTCCGACAGAGGCGCCCAGTTCACCTCCAGCCTGTGGTCAGCTATGGCCAGCCTTTTGGGGACTCAGCTGCACCACACAACTGCCTACCACCCACAGTCGAACGGGCTAGTGGAGCGTTTCCACCGTCACCTGAAGTCGGCCCTCATGGCCCGCCTGCGAGGAGCCAACTGGGCGGACGAGCTTCCCTGGGTCCTACTCGGCATCTGCACAGCGCCCAAGGACGACCTGCACGCCTCGTCGGCCGAGTTGGTATACGGCGCGCCCCTGGTCGTCCCCGGGGAGTTCCTACCAGCCCCAAGGGGGCAAGAGGAAGAACCCGCAGCAGTCCTGGGCAGACTTCGCGAGAAGCTCGGTAACCTGGCCCCCATACCCACTTCACAGCATGGGCGGCACCCGACCTGCGTACCCAAAGACCTACAGAACTGTAAGTTTGTGTTTGTACGAAGGGGCGGGCATCGGCCACCGCTGCAGCGGCCATACGAGGGGCCGTTTATGGTGCTCCGGAACAACAGGTCCACGTTCGTGCTGGACGTTGGGGGGAAGGAGGAGGTTTTCACGGTGGACCGCCTCAAGCCGGCCCATGTGGACCTGGCGCAACCGGCCGAGTTTCCGGCGCCTTGGCGCAGAGGCCGACCTCCCAAGCAGGTTCTGGCCCAGACTGTGGACATTGGGGGGTGTATCGCCGGTTCTGGGGGGGGGTTATGTGGCGCCCCATTTCCTAGCGTATCCGAACCGACTCACAATTAGAAAGCCTACGGGGGTTTGCGAGCACAGAGCTTTGGAGCCTCTGCGCCATGGGGGGCCGGTTGACAGAGGCTTAAAAGTGAGGCTGAAGTTTTCGAATAAAGTTTTTTCCTTCGACTGCAGTTACCGACTCCGTGTCGTAATTTTAGCGCTGCGTGTAGCACACCGCTACAAGGGAAAAAACTGTTCCTGAATCACTGAGTGTGTGCCTTCAGGCTTCAGTACCTCTTACCTGACGGTAACAAACAGATATGGCGGCACAGTCATGCAGTGGGTAAAGTTGCTACCTCACAGTTTCAGAGACCCACGTTGTGTGTGTGTGTGTGTGTGTGTGTGTGTGTGTGTGTGTGTGTGTGTGAGATTCACAATGTCAAATTCCAAAGAAGCAAAGGGCGTGAAGCGCAAAAGAACTGCTCGTTCATTTAAAGAGGATTGTCTTTTTAAAGCATCATTTAGCAAGCAAACCACCATGTGGATGGTGTGCAAAAACTCCAGCAAGAAAATCCTTCATTAGCCGCTACTGGGCTGCTATGTATGTTTTGTGAGAGTGTAGGTGAACGAGAGTGAAAATGATCAAAACCATAGGAGATCAAAGTCCTTATTGACAGCATTTTGTTGTCTATTAAATGTATAACATTCAGTGCACATATGTTGTCCCTGGGCAAAAAAATTGCACAGCACGAGGTTTTTGTGCACACTGGTCATTACAAATTAGAGGGAACATTGCATGTCTGAGGCATTTGCACATTCTCCCATTGGCTGCGTGAGTTTCCGCCGCTCCCCCCAGCTCCAGGTGTTCCAGTTCCCTCGCACATGCTAAAGATGTGCGAATTGATGCATTAATTAGTCACTGTAAATTGCCCTGAGTGTCTGGGAGAGGGGTAGAATCTGAGGGAAGGGGGGTTTGATGGGAATGTGGGGAGAATAAAATGGGTGGCTGGATGGTCAGCATGGAGTCGATGGGTTGAAGTGCATGGTGACACGCTGTATCTTTCTATGACTTCTTGTACCAATAGTTCAGGGGGTTCATGCAAGAAAAACTTCCTTGTAGTTCAATGGTGCTTTTCACCCAACACTGCTCTAGGTGGAAATAATAATCAGGTTTCCCAAGCTAAGTGATCCAGCCTATCTGAAACCAGCTCTGCTTGGGTTAGGGTAGTTCAGTACTGTGATCAGTGTACATTTGTGAATGTATGGACACCGAGCATATTCACCTTCCACCAACAGCAGAATATATGATATTAATAGATGGCCAGGTTCAAGGCAAAACAACTGTCCAGATTTATTTGTAGGTAAAATAATATACAAAACCAGAAACACACCCTAAATACAGCCATTATTGTTAGATTTACACCACATACGAACTGCGTTAACAGATTTCACACTCGTAACAGTTTCCAAGGATCTTAAAGCCATTTCTGGGAAGACTGGGTCAGGGACTCACCTCCTGAAAACGCAAGGCATAAATTGGGGGAGGAAACGCTCGGGTAAGTGCACCTCCAACAATGGCCAAGGCTCTCGTCACCCCCCCCCCCCATTCCTCAGATTCTGTCACTCACCTTCACACTGGGGGCAACTTACACTATCCAGTTAACCCACCAACCCAGACATCTTTGGGATCTGGGAGGGAACGGGAGAAGCAGGTAGCACTGAAGGTCAAATGAAACTCGGCCCTCCCAGAACTGTTAGCTACTGACTCTACTTTGAGACAAACGTTGGATTTCCCCTCAGTGTTTATCTAGAAACTGTAAACAGATTATCTTATCCTTCATATTATCAACATTTGGGGGACTTTCCTCTGTGCAAATTATCCACCACGGGGTTATGAAAGGACTCCCAAATATGGCTCCAAAGAGCATCAGAAGACTATAACAAGGAGGGAGTTTGGCTCAGTTGTGTCCACTGAGACACAACATATGAGTCACCAGGGAAAGGCGGAAAGTGTACCCAACAGTCCCTCACTCTATGGTCCAGCATTATGTGTGACTATGTCAAGCTCTGACGAGACCCTGGCTATGCAACAAACACTAAATGTCATCATGTGCTGAGGCTCTATCCATCCCTAGTATTGGGAAGGATGGGTCTGACCAGGTTGCTGTGGAATGATCCTTTCAGCTGGACAATGGCAATTCACCTGCACCCTTGTAAATAATGTGTGCAGAAGAAAATATTTGACCATCAGCCCATCAGACAGTAGTCTGTCTGAAGTACAGGGCCTTTGGGAGAAGACTGTGGATCCAGTTGGATGCCCTCCATCCCCTGAGCAGACTATCTCAGTTAGAGGACCTCAACACCAGAATTCGCAAACAAGCACGAAGACCTTGCTTAGCTGGTGGGGAGAAGAACCCTCCCTGTCACATCCTTCACTGACAGCTGGAGCCTCAGAATCACTAAGCTCCAAGTCTCAATATCTCAAGGCCTCAATACTCTCTTGTGCACTGAATCCTTGATTTCCTCACTTCCAGACCCCAGTCAGATCAGACTGGCAACAACATCTCCTCCACAATCACCATCAGCACAAGTGCACCACAAGGCTGTGTGCTTAGCCCCCTGCTCTGCTCGCTTTATATGAATGACCATGAAGACAAGTGTAGCTCCGATACCATACTTAAGTTTGCTGGCGATACCACTGTTGTTGGCTGGATCAAGGATGGTGATGAACTGGCGTATAAGAAGGAGATTGAAAATCTGGCTGAATGGTGCCACAACAACCTCTCACTCAACATCAGCAAAGCCAAAGAGCTGATTGTTCACTACAGAAGGAGGAGACCAGAGGTCCATGAGCCAGTCCTCATCAGTGGATTAGAGGTGGAAAGAGTCAGTAACTTTAAATTTCTCGGTGTTATCATTTCAGAGGATCTGTCCTGGGACCAGAATGTTAAGTGTAATTACAAAAGAGGCAAAGAAGTACCTCCACTTTCTTAGAAGTTTGCAAAGATCTTGATGCACCATCAATAACTCTCGGAGACGTGAGGCAAGATATAGGCTTTTATTTGCTGGAAGAGAGCAGTCAGCAGCAAGAGACCACCATATGACATCCTGGAGACTGAGGGAGGAGCAGTGCCTCCAATTGCCTTTATACAGGGGTGTGTGGGAGGAGCCACAGGAGCAGTCAGCGGGGGGGGGGGGGCGTGTCCAGACAGGTATATGTAGTTCACCACAGATCTGAGATGTCATCCGTTATCAGGGACTCCCACCACCCAGGCCATGCTCTCTTCTTGCTGCTGCCATCAGGATGGAGGTACAGGAGCCTCAGGACCCACAACACCAGGTTCAGGAACAGTTATTACCCCTCAGTCATCAGGTTCTTGAACAAGCGTGGATAATTTCACTCACCCCAGCACTGAACTGATTCTGCAACCTGTGGACTCGCTTTCAAGGACTCTACAACCCATGCTTTCAATATTTATTATTTATTTATTATTATTTTGCTTTTTTTCTCTGTATTTGCACAATTTGTTGTCTTTGCCTGTGTATAGTTTTTCATTGATTCTGTTGTATTTCTTTGTACTTTCTATGAATGCCTGCAAGAAAATGACTCCCAGGGTTGTATGTGGTACTTTGATAATTAATTTTACTTTGAAATTTGAACTTCAAACTTTTCACTGCACGCAGCCCTCAAGGTGACTGGACTGGGATGAGAACCACACCCATCTCCTTCTGGGATGGGTGTTTTATCAGGGAAGGTCAGGAAAGAGATACTGTGGTGCTGTATGTTGTGTAACCCAGGACTCCGTCCGCCTGTTTCCAGAGACACTGAGACAAATACCAGCTGCTGCTGGAAGGTTATGAATCTGGTGAAAGAAGTTCCCTGACCCAAGGCTTCCAGTAGAGTCCACGGCCGAACGCCACAGGCTGGCATCTCTCAACATCCAGGATTATGTGTTGTGGGATACATGGAAGCGTGGTGCAGTCACCGCACAGGGTTGCAGGGTAGGTTCCTCACACCATTGTGCATGAGGGACTGGAACCATGTAAAACCCCCTGGACCTATCACTCATGAAATCTTAGTGAAGCAAAAATGTCACACTGAGACCATATAAAGCTTGTAAGCAAATAAAATAATACTGCTAATCATAACACATGAATATACTGTAATATATATTTGCAAATTAATTTTGGGGGAAAATTGTCTTATTCCTGTTCATTCATTAACATTATCAGCTATCCTCTTTTGCATAAATACTCTCTTCCAGCCAACATAAGAATAAAGCCCAAGATAACATCTCAATGTTTAGCTATTAATGAAGTCTAGACAGCCTCTCCCAGCTGCAGGTGACATCAGTCTCCTGAAGCAATCTATTCTGTCTTGGAATTTTAACTGTTTTCGACTGTCATCGAGAGATACAACACAAAAAACATGCCTTCTGGCTCACTGTGTCTGTGGTGGCCACCACCCATCCATTTAGACTAATACTGCATTAATTGACATTCCCATCAATTACCCCTCGATACTACCACTCACCTACACACTAGGGTAATTTACAGTGACCGATTGACCAACAGACCTTCAGCTCTTTGGGATGTGAGAAACTGGAGCACCCAGGGGAAACTCACATAGTCGCAGGGAGAAATTGCAAACTCCACGCTGACAGCGTTTGAACACAGACCTCTGGTGCTGTGAGGCAGAGGTTCTACCAGTTGAGCCACTGTGACACCCCTATAAACAGTAAGAGCATTTAGGGCATTAACTGTTGGTCTTGTTAATGACAGAACATCATTAAATAAAAACTTTGCATTAATATGGTGCTCTTACCACAGTAGCTATTATCAGGGAAATGATTGAAGAGATTATCTTAAAGGTTGCAGATTAAAGAGACTAAAGAATTTCTCAAATGTTTTAAATCTATATTCTAAACGGTATTTGATAGCCTGTCACAGGACAGCTCTGTGGGCTTCAGATGTTTACCTGGATGAGCTTGAAGTTGTCTGGCAACATTTAGTATATGAAGGAAGTCAAGTTGGGATGCAAAAGTAGTCACTTGAATATAACAGTAATTATTTAGAATGCTTAACCACATCTGTCCCATGATGTATATCTGGAAGTAACAGAATTTATTCTATGTGCATGAAATCACACAGAACAGAAACAGGCCCTTTGGCCCAACTTGTCCATGCTAGCCTAGGTGTCTATCAGAGTTTTCTCCCATTTGCCCATGTTTGGCCCATCTTTTCTATCAATGTATCTGTCTAAAGGCCTCTTAAACATTGTAATTATACTCACCTCTACAATTTCCTCTGGCATCTTGCTCCATACGATCTCCATCCTCAATTTCCTCTCAAGTCTCCTTCAAATCTTTCTCCCTTCAACTTAAATCTATGTCCTCTAGACTGCCCTACCCTAGGAAAGGAACTGTGACCATCCACCTCACCTCTTGTCAGGTCACCACTCAGCTCTTCACTCCATGGAAAATGGTTCCAGTCCATCCAGTCTCTCCTAACTCAAACCCTCCAGTGCTGATGACATTCTTCTGAATCTTTTCAGTTTAATGACGCCCTTCCTGTAGCTAGGTGACTAGAACTGTGCACAACACTCCAAGTGTGGTCTCACTATCTTGCACAAATGTAGAAAGGTGTCCCAATTCCTGTTCACAGAGCCCCGACCAACATGCCAAACACCTTCTTCGCTACCCTGTCTTCCTGTGCATCCATTTCCAATGAGCTGTGTACCTGTACCCCTAGGTCTTTCTGTACTGCAACGCTCTCCAGGGCTCTGCCATGCACTGTGTAAATGTTAAGCGTCAGATTTTCATTTCTTTGAGAGCACCAGTGCAGAATGGAGAATAACTCCTTCTTTTAGTCAACATGGCAGGGCTGCATTTCCTTCTCCTTAGAGAAGCAAAAAGCCTACGATTGCTGTAAACCGGAAATGTTTGACACTCAATAGGTCAGGCAGCATCTGAGGAGAGAGAAATAGGATTAATCAATCCACTTTTTCCAGTTCTTCCTCACCTACTGAGGATTCTGAGCATTTTCTGATTTTTTGTTTCATTTTACTGTGTTACAAAAGAGAAAAAAAAAACAGGGGTAATTGTAATTTTTCCAGATGAGTTTTAAACAGGCAGTCTCAGTGGAAGAACACATCAGGAGAAGTGTATAACTTGCAGGTAATGTTATAAAATTTTTTGAAGTGGTCTCTTCCATTTTCCACTTGATAATTTTTAGTGGAATGCGAGGATTTATCTTGCATTGCAGGTGTGTCTGTGCACTTGTTTTGTACCCAGCATTATCTCAGAAACCTTGAGTGAATCAGTAGTCAGATAGCATTTTTCACTGAAGGTCAAACCTGACACATGGTTCAGTTACTCACTTGCCATTCCTGATAGATTCGAGTGAGATGCAGGTAGAAGAGGGTATTTTTGATCTTCAGAGGCAACATTGACAAATATTCAATATACTGGGGTCAAGAGCTGGATGTGCTTCTCTCTATAGCCCACCTCCCACCTCCCACCTCACTGTCCCTGTGTCTTCTGTCACCTCCCTGAGAGGAGGGGCAAGGGGCAAGGGGTTTCTGTGGTTCTGAGGGGACTGTTGAAGGTAGTGTGGGAACTGCAGACCCACAGCCACCTGTGGCAATGAATTCCACCAATTCACCACTCTTTTTAAAAAATTCCTCCTTATCTCAATTCTAAATGGACATCCCCTATTCTGAGGAGCTGCCCTCTCATCCTAGACTACCCCACCATAAGAAACATCCTCTCCATATCCACTCTATCTAGGCCTTTCAACATTCGATACATTTCAATGAGATTCCCTCCTCATTCTTCCAAATTCCAATGAGTACAGGCCCAGATGCATCAATCGCTCCTCATATAATAAGCCTTTCATTCTCAGAATCCTTCTCATGAACCTCCTCTGAATCCTCTCCAATGTCAGCACATCCTTTCTTAAATAAGGGGCACAAAACTGCTCACAATACTCCACGTAAGGCCTCCCCAGTGTGTTATAAAGCCTCAGCATTACATCCTTGCTTTTCTATTCTAGTCTTCTCGAAATGAATGCTAACATTGCATTTACCTTCCTCATCACTGACTAAATAGAGGAGCTGAGGGAAATGAGTGACTGTTGTATTCTATGTCTGAGCGAGTCCTGGCTGTCTCCCAGCACGCTAGATACAGAGGTGAAACCAGATGGTTTCTTAATTTTCTACATGAACCAAATTGCTGATTCAGAAGCAGCTAAAGGTGGAGGTGTGTGTTTCATGATAAACTCTCGGTAGTGTTCTGATGTGGTGGCTTTAGTCAAACTCGTGCTCCCCTGACCTTGAACACCTAACGGTCAAATGCCATCGGTTCTACTTGCCTGGGGAGTTCTCCTCCATAACCCTGACCGCAGTTTACATACCTCCAGTGGCCAACTATAACCAAGCACATGCAACACTACATGATGCCATCTCTAAACAATTCATCCCTATGCATTCCACATCATAGAAGGGGACTTCAGCCAGACTTGTTGGACGAAATCCTTCCTCAATTACCATCAGCATGTAACCAGCTGCAACAGAGGTCCCAACACACTAGACCACTGTTATACTAAGATAAGGAATGCCTACCATTCCTTGCCCAGACCGCATTTCAGGAAATCTGATCACTTGGTTATCCTTCTACCTGAATACAAGCAGAGGCTGAAGAGCAAAACTCCGGAGATCAGGACAACGAAGGGGTGGTCATGGGAGGCAGAGGAGCAGGTACTGGATTGCTTCGAGTTGGTGGACTGGGCCGTGTTCGAGGACTCATCTGTGGATCTGAATGAATACACCACAGTTGTCATGGGCTTTGTTAAAACAGTTGCGGATGAGTGTGTCCCCACAACATCATTCAGAGGTTTCCCCAACCTAAGCCTTGGATGAACCATGAGATCTGCAGTCTGCTGAGGACCAGGTCAGTGGTCTTCAAGACTGGGGACCAAGAAAGTTACAAGAGCTCCAGGTACAATCTGCAGAAAACATCTCATGGGCAAAGTGGCAATTCCGAACTAAACTTGAATCAACTTCCCACTTATTTTTACTCTATTATATGTCCTCTCTTTTGCTTTTATATCGGCTTTGACTTCCCTTGCCAGCAACTGAATTCACAAGGATTTTACATCTTCTGATCCTATGTCATCTCTTTCTAATGATTTGATTTCACTTTCTTACCAACAGAGCCACACTGTCCTCTCTGCCTATCTACCTGTTCTTTCAATACAATGTGTATCCTTGGATTTTAAGTTCCTGACTATAATCTTCCTTCCACCACAACTCAGTGATGCCCACAACATCATATGTGGCAATCTCTAACTGCGCTGCAAGATCATCTACCTTATTCTGCAAACTGTGCGCATTGAAATATAACATCTTCGGTCCTGTATCCATCACCCTTTTTGATTTTGTCTGCCTTCTACTCTGCAACTCACCCCACTGCCTGCAATTTTGCCCTATCATCTGCCTGTCCTTCCGGACAGTCTCACTACACACTGCCTCTGCTTGTAAACCAACAGCCTTGTCACTCCGGTTCCCATCCCCCTGCCAAATTAGTTTAAACCCTTTCCAACAGCTCTAGCAAACCTGCCTGCAGGGATATTGGTCCCCCTCTGGTTAAGGTGTAACGCGTCCCTTTTGTACGGGTCATACCTTCCCAGAGGAGATCCCAATGATCCAGAAATCTGAAACCCTCGCCCCTGCACAAGTTTCTCAACCACACATTCATCTGCCATTCATCCTATTCTTACCCTCACTGATGCGTGGCACAGGCAGCAATCCAGAGATTGCTACCCTGGCGGTCCTGCTTTTTAGCTTTCTACCCAACTCCCTAAAATCTCTCTTTAGGACCTCCTCACCTTTCCTACCGATGTCATTGGTACCAATATGTACCAAGACTTCTGGCTGCTCACCCTCCCCCTTAAGAATGTCGTAGACTTGTTCCGGACCCTGGCATCTGTGAGGCTACATATCACCCAGGTAAATCTATCGCGTCCACAGAATCTCGTGTCCACTATGGAATCCCCTATCACTACAGCAGAGCTCTTCTTCTCCCTTCCCTTCTGAGCCATACTGTTTCTTTCTATGACTTCTTGTACCAATAGTTCAGGGGGTTCATGCAAGAAAAATGTCCTTGTAGTTCAATGGTGCTTTTCACCCAACACTGCTCTAGGTGGAAATAATAATCAGTTTTCCCAAGCTCCCCCAGTAGCATCGCCCTCAACAGTATCCAAAACTGTATACTTATTATTGAGGGGAATGGCCACAGGTTACTCTGCGCTGGCTGCCCATTTCCCTTCCTTCTCCTGACAGTCACCCAGTTACCAGGGGTGACTGCCTCCCTGTAGCTCCTATCCATCACTTCCTCAGTCTCCTGTTTGAGCCAAAGCTCATCAAGCTGCAGCTCCAGTTCCTTAACACATCCTTTGAGGAGCTGCACCTCAGTGCACCTGGTAGTGATGTAGTTATCTGGGAGGCTGGAGATGTCCCACAGCACTCACACATCTCACACACAGAACAAGAGCCATTCTCACTTCACTAACTATGCCCTAACAGACGGAGCTACAAGGGCTCTAGATGAGCTTCTTCACGCTCAGCTGCAAAAACAGCTTAATTTCTACCTTTAATGTCTATTGTTTTCCTTTTCAAGGTGGATGGGGTTCTGTCAGTGCCTTTGACCCACAGCTGGACTCAAACTGCGGGTCTTTACGAAGGTAGTTCCTACACCTGGAGTTTGCTGACCAGCAGTTTCTCAATATTGGAAGGGTGTGGCCCAGAGGACAAGTGTACCTACGCAGTGCTGAGGCTTTGCGGCCCTGCTGCCACAAAATAACAAATTTCACAATGTATGTCAGTAGTAATAAACGTGATTCTTATTTTGATTTGTCTGAGAGAACTCTGTCAACTAACAGTGATAAATATTCCAACCCTTTTCAAATAATGCATGAAAGCACAGATAAGCTGCCTTTGAACTTGATGTTGACAATGGTGGAGGTGATTTAAAGCTTAGGTCATGGATCGTTTGACTCAGTGTACAGTAAGGCAGAGTCAGCTTGTGAGCATAGGAGGTATGAGTCATTTAAATCAAAGGTACTCTCTATAAAATGCAGGAAGGAGGCACATTTACCCCAGTGAAATGTTGAAACCAGAATGATTCATCTATCATAAAGTGTTGAATGAACTGGCAATCAAGGTCAGACAAATATCTGACCAAAGGAAAGGCTGCAGATGAATGTGGTGGAGATTTGACCATGAGTGTACCAATCCATAGTTCCTTGTTCGGCATTATCAAGTCATATCTCACTTATAAGCAGGTTATATTCCAGTCAGCTGTTATAGACGTTTGGCCCAACACTGCAATGTCAACCTTGCTTGGGGTGTGGATGTTCATGGATCTGTCTCTCTGCCAAACTTTGCATCATGTTAATGTTTGTGCTGAGTCAGGGAAGATGACTGTGTCCCCTTTATCATCAAGGAGTATCAGAGATTAATATTGGTCGAAACTGGGCCTTCACTGACAATCAAGCATGCATTTACATCGACCCTACACAAGTCCCATTTTATTCTCTCCATCAGCTTCCCCCAAGTTCTACCACCCACCTACAAACACCAGAGGCAATTGACAGTGGCCAATTAACCCATGAACCTGCACATTATTGGGATGTTGAAGGAAACCCACACAGTCACAGGGAGAACAAGCAAACTCTATACAGACAGCGTCCGAGGTCAGGATTGAACCTGGGTCTATAGACCTGTGAGACAGCAGCTCTACCCACTGCACCACTGTGTAGCTTTACAACAACAAACTTCTCTCAATGGGCTCCAGGAGTAAAGTCCAGTGAAGTCCACAACTACCAGAGCAGGTTTAAGCTCTGTTCTGCCAGTCCCTCACCGTGCACTGTGGAGGGATTCCACATCATCAGAAGTGTTACCCTTTGGATGAGTGTTAACCAAGACGGCTTTTGCTGTCAGGTAAGAGGCTCAGAAGTGCCATTTTGAGGGAGAGCCGGTGTCCTGGCCCGTGGTTACCTCTTAATCAGTGGATTAGAGAAAAAATCTGCAGATGCTGAAAATACAAAACAAACCCAGAATGCTGAAAGCAGACAGCAGGTAGGGCAGCAATGCTCAGCCTTCCCAGCATTCCTTGTTTTTGTCTGGGATTTGCTGCATTTCCAGGCTTTATTGCTAACCTGCCATAGGAATGGTGCTGTTGTTTTGGGGGAACTGTCTTCTGTCACTTCCACTTTCCTTAGAGGAACAATATGGCAGCCTCCTCTCACCCTCTAAACAAAGTAAGAGCCCATGGTATTAAAGGAAAGATATCAACATCGACAAAAGATAGGTTGACTGGCAGGAGGCAAAAGAGTGGGAATAAAGGGGGCCTTTTCTGGTTGGCTGCTGGTGTACCATAGGGTTTGGTGTTGGGACTGATTCTTTTCATGTTATATGTTAATGATTTGGATGACAGAATTGATGGCCTGTCAATTTCATCAGCCAATCTCCGGCCCGCTCTATGGATTTGGATCTAAGGACTCAATTTGGTTTGGAATGCTGTTGTTTTTGCTTGCTTCTATTGTTTCTTCAATTTTGTTATTTGTTTCTCTTTCTCTATGCATTGGTCATAGGACCTTTTTTAAAAATTTTGTTCTTTTGGGTTTCTTGCTTTGCGACTGTCTATAAGCAGACAAATTTCAAGGTTGTATAATTTATACATTTCTTGATAATAAATGCACTTTGAACTTCTGAATTTTGATGGCTTTGTGGCCAAGTTTGTAAATGATACAAAGAAAGGTGGAGGGGCAGGTAGTGTTGAGGAAGCAGGAAGTCTGCAGAAGGACTTCACAGATTTTGAGACTCGGTAAAGAAGTGGCAGATGGAATACAGTGTAGGGAAGTGTATGGTCATGTACTTTGGTAGAAGGAATAAAAGAGTAGACTACTTTCTATACAGGGAGTGAATTCAGAAATCAAAGTTGCAAAGGGACTTGAGAGTCCTAGTGCAGGATTCCCTAACTTGCAGGTTGAGTACATAGCAAGAAAGGCAAATGCAATGGCATCATTCATTTTGAGAGGACTAGAATATAGTCCTGGCGCGTGTTGGCGCGAGGCCTAGTGGGCAAAGCATCAGACTAGTAACCTGAAGGTCACTGGTTCAAGCCTCAGCTGAGGCAGCGTGTTTGTGTCCTTGAGCAAGGCACTTAACAACACATTGCTCTGCGACGTCACCTGTGCCAAGCTGCATGGGTCCTAGTGCCCTTCCCTTGGACAACATCAGTTGCATGGAGAGGGGAAGGCCTGCAGCTTGGGCAACTGCCGGTCTCCCATACAACCCTGCCCAGGCCTGCACCCTGGAAACTCCAGGTGCAGATCCATGGTCTCTCGAGACCGACGGACGCCACCACAGAATATAAAAACAAGGATGTAATGCTAAGACTATATGAGGCACTAGTGAGGCATCACTTGGAGTGTTGTGAGCAGTTTTGAGCCTATTTCTAAGAAAAAATGCACTAGTTTTGGAGAGTCTCCAGAGGATACAATAATAATCCCAGGAATGGTGAACCAGATCCTGAACCATCAGGCATTGAATAATCGGGTGGTATATTATTGTATTTCATCTTTTTATCATAATACATTCAAAGTACTTCATGTAGTGATACACCTGTTATTGATTATACCTGCTGTACTGTTAAAACAGGCCCCAGTTCCCTATAGCTGCTCTCTTAGTCATAGCATATTTAAAATTATGCTTACATTTAATTTGACTCAGAAATTCTTTCACATTTTCTCTTTTTTGTGGGTATTTGAGCACTTATGATGCTTTCAATACTTTTCCTCAATCTGAAGTATTGAAAGCAATAGGAGCATTTGATGTCTCTGGGCCTGTACTCACTGGAGTTTAGAAGAATGAAGGGGGGTCTCATTGAAACCTATCAAATATTGATGTCTATAAGACCATAAGGCACAACAGAATTAGGCCATTCAGCCCATTGTGTCTGCTCTGCCATTCCATTATGGCTGATCCCAGATCCCACTCAACCCCATACACCTGCCTTCTCGCCATATCTTTTGATGCCCTGACCGACCAGGAAATGATCAACTTCTGCCTTAAGTACACCTACAGACTTGGCCTCCACCACAGTCCGCGGCAGAGCATTCCACAGCTTCACTACTCTCTGGCTAAAAAAAAATCCTTCCTTACCTCTGTTCTAAAAGGTCGCCCCCTCAATTTTGAGGCTGTGCCCTCTGGTTCTGGATATCCCCACCATAGGAAACATCCTCTCGGCATCCACCCTATCTAGTCCTTTCAACATCCAGTAGGTTTCAATGAGATCCTGTCCCCATTCTATTAAATTCCAGTGAGTACAGGCCCAAAGCTGCCAAACACTCCTCATATATTAATCCCTTAATTCCCGGAATAATCCTTGTGAACCTCCTCTGGACTCTCTCCAATGACAACATATCCTTTCTGAGATATGGAACTCAAAACTGTCAACAATCCTCTAAGTGCGGCCTTACTAGTGTCTTATAATAGCTCAGCATTATGTCTTTGGTTTTATATTCTATTCCCTTTGAAATAAATGCCAACATTGCATCTGTCTTCTTTACCAGAGACTCAACCTGTAAATTAACCTTCTGGGAATCTTGCATGAGGACTCCCAAGTCCCTTTGCACCTCTGATATTTGAATTTTCTCCACATTTAGCTAACAGTCTGCACTATTGTCCCTTTTACCAAAAGGCATTATCATACATTTCCTGACACTGTATTCCATCTACCATTTCTTGCCCATTCTTCCAATTAGTCTAAGTCCTGCTGCAATAGAATTGCTTCCCCAGCACTACCTACTCCTCTATCTGTCTCCGTATCGTCTGCAAACTTTGCCACAAAGCCATAAGTTCCACTATCTTAATGTGTGAAAAGCAGTGGCCCCAACACTGACCCCTGAGGAACACCACTACTCACCAGCAGCCAACCAGAAAAGATCCCTTTTATTCCCACTCGCTGCTTCCTGCCTGTCAGCGATTCCATCATCCATGCCAATATCTTTCCTGTACCACCATAAGATTTTATCTTGTTAAACAGCCTCATGTGTGGTCATCTAGAGGATGTTTCCAATAGTGGGCGAGTCTAGGACAAGGGGACACAGCCTCACAATAAAAGGATATTCCTTGAGAACAGAGATGAGGGGGAATTCCTTTAGCCAATGATTGGTGAATCTGTGGAATGCATTGCCACAGATGGCTGTGGAAGCCAAGCCATTGGGTATACTTAAAGTGGAGGTTGATAGGTTCTTGACTAGTAAGGGCATCAAAGGTTACAGGGAGAAGGCAGGAGAATAGGACTGAAAGGGAAAAATAAATCAGCCACAGAGCAAAGTGGATGGGCCAAATGGCCTAATTTGGCTCATGTCTTATGGTCTTTCACTGGACTTCAGCTCAGACCTCTGTGCCGCAGTCATTGGTCTCACCTCCTTGGGGACCTTTCATCTACAATCTCCACATGCATTGTTCCCAACCTCACACAGCCGGCCTCCAGCTTCCATGAAAGTACTGTCCACACTGGTTGCCCACCACACTTATTTTTTCCTATGTTGACTCTCCTCTCATCCAGTCCCTTCCCACTTACATCTGTGACACCTCTGATGCCATCTGCATCTTCCAGTATTCTGGTCCCAACTGGTTTATTTTCACCATTGGTGTGTGACTTCTATACATACCCCCCCCCCACTTCTTTCTGTCCTGTTCAGGCCCAAACCCCGAAACTCTTTCTCCAGTGCATTGATCCTTGCATTGGTGCTGCTTCCTGCACTCATGCTGACTGTTGCCAGTTATGATCCGGCTCTGTCTTCGGCACAGACTCATTTCCCCTCACAGATTTTGTACAACGCCGCTGAGTCCCTCCAGCAGTTTGTGCGTTGCTCCAGATTCCAGCATCTATGGTCTCTTATGCCTGCACAATGTCAATATTACTTGGGTGTGTCATCTTGCATTTTGCTGGGTCATTGTCGGTAGGATGCATTAACAGCAAAAGAAGTTGAGTGAAATGTTGCATCTGAGTCATCTCATTCTTGCCATTGTACTTGGAGATGAATTAATAAAAAAAGGTAAGTTAAATCTCATTGAAGCATCATTCATGATGCACTGAACCATAACCACAAGATATAGGAGTAGAATTAGGCCACTTGGCCCATTGAGTCTGCTCTGCCATTTCATCATGACTGATCCATTTTTCCTCTCAGCCCCAATTTCCTGCCTTCTCCCCATATCCCTTCATGCCCTGATCAATCAAGAATTTATCAACCTCTGCCTTAAATATATATAAACACTTGACCAGCACAATTGCCTGTGACAAACAATTCCACAGGTTCACCACACTCTGGCCAAAGAAATTCCTCCTCACCTCCATTCTAAAAGGACACCCCTCTATTCTGAGGCTGCATCCTCTCCACGTCCACTCTATCAAGGCCTTTCACCATTATTTAGGTTTCAATTAGGTCACTCCTCATTCTTCTAAATTCCAGTGAAAACAGTACCAGGCCACCAAATGCTCTTTATATGACAAGCATTTAATCCTGGAATCTTTTTTGTGAGCTATCTTTGAATCTGCTCCAGTTTCAGCACATCCTTTCTAAGATGAGGGGTCCAAAACTGCTCACAATACTCCAAGTGAGGCCTCACCAGTGATTCATAAAGTCTCAACATTACATCCTTGCTTTTATATTCTAGTCCATTTACAATGAATGCTAACATTGCATTTGCCTTCCTCACCACACATTCAAACAGCAAATTAACCTTTAGGGATCCTGCAGAAGAATTCCCAAATCCCCTTGCACCTCAGATTTGTGTATTTTGTCTACATTTAAATATAGTGAACAGATTCATTTTTTCTACCAAAGTGCATGACCATACACTTCCTGACACTGTATTCCATCTGCCACTTCTTTGTGCACTCTCCAAATCCCTATTTCCTCAAAACTACCTGCCCCTCCATCTATCTTCATATTGTCTGTAAGCTTTGCAACAAAGCCATCAATTCCATTATCCGAATCATCGATATATAATGTAAAAAGAATTGATCCCAACACAGACCCCTGTGGAACATCACCAGTTACTGGCAGCCAGCCAGAAAAAGTTCCCTTTATTTTCACTCCTTGCCTCCTGCCAACCAGCCACTGCTTTACTCATGCTAGAATCTTTCCTGTAATAACATGTACCGGTAGCTTGTTAAACAGCCTCATGTGTGACACCTTGTCAAAGGCCTTCTGAAAATCCAAATACACAACATCAACTGATTCTCCTTATCTATCCTGCTTGTTATTTCTTGAAAGAATTCCAACAGATTTGTCAGGCAAGATGCTGACTATGGCCTACTTTATCATCGACTCCAACATCTTCCCAACCACTGAGGTCAGACTAACTGGCCCTTTCTTCTGCCTCTTTCCCTTCTTGAAAAGTGGAGCAATATTTGCAATTTGCATGTCCTTCAGAACCATGCAAAAATCCAGTGACTCTTGAAGGATCATTACCAGTGCCTCCACAATCTCCTCAACCATCTCTTTCAGAACCCTGGGGTGTTCACCACCTGGTCCAGGTGACCTATATACTTCAGATCTTTCAGCTCCCTGATAATGGCAACTTCACACATTTCTGCCTCCGACACACTCGAACTTCTGGCATACTGCAGTGTCTTCCACAGTGACAAATGATGCAAAATACTTAATCCATTTCATCAACCATTTCCTTGTCCCCCATTACCACCTCCCCAGCATCATTTTCCAGTGGTTTGATATCTACTCTCACCTTTCTTTTACACTTAATATATCTTAAGAAACTTTTGGCATCCTCTTTCATATTATAGGCTTGCTTAACTTTGTATTTCATGTTTTGCTTCCTTTTGACTTTCTTTAAGTTGCTTCTGTTGGTTTTTAAATGCTTCCCAATCCTCTGAGTTTCCAATAATTTTTGCTCTATTATTTTTGGCTTTAATGTTGGTTTTGCCAAATCTTGTCAGCCACAGTTGCATCATCCTGTCTTTAGAATACTTCTTCTTTGGGATGTATCTTTCAAATTGCTTCCAGAAGCTCCAGCCATTGCTGTTCTGCTGTCATTCCTGCTAGTGTTCCCTTCCCATCAGTTTTGGCCAGCTCCTCTCTCATACCTCTGTAATACTGATACATCTTTCTTTAGCTTCTCCTTCTCAAATTGCAGGATGAATTCTATCATATTGGGATCCCTGCTTCCTAAGGGTTCCTTTACCCTAAGCTCTCTAATAAATTCTGGTTCATTACACAATACCCAATCCAGAATAGCTGATCCTTGAGTGGGCTCAACCACAAGCTGCTCTAAAAAGCCATCCTGTAGGCATTCTACAAATGACCCCGCTTGATCTAGCACACACCTGATATTCCAAATCCACCTGCATATTGAAATCCCCCATGACTATCGTAACATTGCCCTTTTGACATGCATTTCCCATTGCAATTTGTAGACCACACCTTTGCTACTGTTTGGATCTGAAACTGTGCTACAAGTTAATCAACCTTATTCCATACACTGTGTGCATTCAAGTATAACACCTTCAATCCTGTATTCAACAGTCTTTTCAATTTTATCCCCCTTTTACACTGTAACTTATCCTGTTAATTGCAATTTTGCCCTATCATCAGCCTCTTTTTGCTAGCAGTCTAACTACACACTGCTTCTGTTTGTAAACCAACTACCCCTTCCTCAGCCCTATCATTCTGGTTCCCATCCCACTGCCAAGTTAGTTTAAACCCTCTCAAAAAGCTCTATCAAACCTGCCCTCAAGGATATTGGCCCTCCCAGGTTCAGGTGCAACTTGTCCCTTTTGTACAGGTTGTCCCTTCCCCAGGAGAGATTCCAATGATGCAGAAATCAGAACCCCTGCCCCCTGCACCGATTCCTCAGCCACACATTCATCTGCCAAATCATCCTATTTTTACCCTCACTAGCACATGGTACAGGCAGCAATCCAGAGATTACTACCCTGGAGGTCCTGGTTCTCAACTTTCTACCCTCATATCTCTCTTCAGGACCTCGTCACCTTGTCTTTGGTGCCAATGTGTACCAAGACTTCTGCCTGCTCACCCTTACCCTTGAGAACAGGTGTGGAAGCTGCAGCTGAAACTCATTAGAAAACTGCAGGAACTGGAAAATCTGAAATGAAAACACTAAATTCTGGTGAGGAAGAAAGGTGGTTAATGTTGCAGATCATCAGAAGTTTCTGGATCAGAATGTGCCCTTCTTCCCCCTTCCTTTCCAGTCCCAATGATGGGCCTCAGCCCAAAACATCGACTGTTTATTCCCCTCCGTAGATGCTGCCTAACCTGCTAAGTTCACCATTTTCTGTGTGTTGCTCAGAATGCGCCCTTCCTGGCAGGAAGGATGTGCATAGTGTTATCCCTGGCTTTGGATTGCCAACATGCTTGAGATCAGGGCTTGCATTCAGATCTCATGCACCCTCATACATAAAAACAGACTTTAGCCCGATTGAAGCTTTCATAGAGTTTGGAACATGGAGTACTAAAGCACAGTACAGGCCTTTAGTACTCAATGTTATGCCGGCCTTTTAACCTACCTCATGATTAATCTAGCCCTTCTGTCCCACAAAGCCTTCGATTTTTCTTTCATATTAAGAGTCTCATAAATGTCCCTAATGTACTGTGTCTGCCTCTATCATCACCCCAGCAGAGCATTCTATGCGTCTAACACTCTGTAATAAATCTGCATCTGAATCCTGCCTTTACTTTCCTCCAACCTCCTTAAAATTATGCTTTCTTGCATTAGCCTGGATAAAGACGCTGGCTGTTTAGTCTATCGATGCCTCTTATCTTGTACACTTATGCATTTCATTGAAACATAATACAACAATCTGCACCAGAACCACTCACTTTTTCACTCAGTTGAGACCCTCAAATAATTATCTTTATGTTGTCCACAGACAACTGAAGCCACATCATTATTCCTTCACTTGCAACACTACTCATTAAATCTCCATGTACCGCATTGAGTGCCCTCCCTCACGCCTTTGAGAATCTCCCTCATTCCCCTCCCTCTGAGATTTTTCTGACAGTTCCTCACACACAATATCAACTATTGTCTGAACACCTTTGTCTCCCAGCAGTCGAAGGGAGTAAGCAGTGGGAGGTTCCCTGTTAACACGAGAGAAGTAGATTGTCATCCCTGTCCATCCAGGCATGCTGGGATCCAGAGAGTCAGAATTTTTCCACCCACCAGGCTCCAGTAGCACCAGGCAAAAGAGCAGAAGCTTTTTGGGCTCTGGGGTACAGACTGGTAACTACTATTTGTCATCGTGGCTATCCCTCAGGGTTGAGGATGATGGTCTTTGTTCCGTTGATCTATCACAAAGCGAAGACACCTGTGTGTGTATTTGTTTAACGTGTACTTGATGTTACACTCCAAGAAGCATACGATGCTTCACAAATCAACCAACTGATTCCAATGGCGTGGAAACCATGACGATTGGAGCTGATGGATTTGTTGCAGCCTTCATCCACCTTCACAGCCATTGAGTTTGAAATAATTTTGTCCGCCCGTTCCACCGTTGAGGTCTTGGTTGGATTGTTCTTTGTCAGGGACCTCACCCTCGACCTTACTGCCAGACGGTATAGCTCCAGACAGCATTGCTCTCAGGATCTCAGGACCACACAAGTTTCTCCACCACAACAAGGTGACAATCCATGGAGAAGTACTATTTGCACTGATAAGAGAAACAGAAGGCTGCTTGGGCTGAAAGTTCCCATATATTCCTGAGTCACAAATCATCATGGTGTGAGCACAACAAGATAAATACAGCAGTTTTGGGAAGGCTGAATAAAAGGCCATCAGGAGATTGACAACGGATCAATTACTGCTTGAATTGGGGTTGCCCATTGGCAGCAAGGGAGGGAAATATCCAGAGTCATTACAAAGGGAGTCCATGATGGGTCCAACCTGTCCAGTAATGTGTTGCTGCCCATCCCTGCACAGTACACAGATCCACGTTGGTGTAGAGGTTCTCCAAGCTTTACTGTCAGGGCGCTGGAGCAGTGATCCAATCCCAGACCCAGTACTGTACACACAGTGATATTAATTGAGTAACCAACCCCGAGGTCCAAACAAAGTCAGTGTCAAAGTTCAGGCAGAGATCAAAACATCCGGAGAAATCCAAAAACCAGAATCAGGAAACAGGCAGAGTCAATATTCAGACAGACAGAGTACAGATACAAATGCTGGAAAGACTCAGGAAAATCCATTGGTACAATCTGGCAACAAACCAGTGAAAACACAGGACTAAACTACACTGAGCAATAAACAGAGAGGCAGATGATAGGTGGAGCACAATGAGACACAGGGGGCAGCAAAACAGGTAATAATGAGAAACAGGTGAGAGGCAGAGCACTCAGTGATACAGGGGCCGGAGTAGAGCAGGAGTGGGGACAGGAGAACATGGAGTGTGAAAACAAACACACAAAACGACAAAGTTCAACTGGAGGTACTGACACTTCATTCTGACTGTCTTACCTATAGCCACCTCCCACCAGGAGCTGGGAGTTGGTCTATTAGCCGCCTCAGCGTCAATGTCAAAGGTTCCCCAGTCCCTATCCTGGCCCAAAGGTTCATTAGTACAGCCCAGACTGAGTATGGACTGGGTTTGGACCACAGGAAACTCAAGACCTTTTAATCTAGCTGCACCCTGAATGGGTCACTCCAGCTTGGACACATAGAACTGGAAAGAGACCCACTCCTCTCACAGCAAACTGTAAGTGAGAAATGAGAAACAAAGCTCCACCCTCCTTTTAAATGGAGCCTACCTCTCACCATCAAGCGTCCCTCTGAAATGCACCCAGGATATTTGATATGCTCCTCCATGTTTTCTTTGGGTAAAGGCGTTGCCCCATCCTCTCCTATATTTCAACTACCACTTGAGGGGGAAATATCAAAACTTTCCTTTGGTTGACACCATGATCATCATTCACCTGCCGGATTCATGAACAAACTGAGCCAGAGGCAGAAGGGAAAATGACAGGCCTCTGCACTACCAGCCAAAGGCCAAGTTTTGACCATCCGCTGACTGGAAGGATTGAAGTTAGACCCTCCCTTCCCTTCATTCAGAGATATGTTCAGCACCAGCAATGGCCCGAGTACCATCAGCAAAAATGGGGCCTTTGCCTTGGCTAATCTGGGTGGCAAAGTGGCAAATTGGGTCAAGCTGCTGCCTCCCAACTTCAGAGACCAGATTCGATCCTAACTTGGAGTGCTGTCTCTGTGTGGAATTTGCACATTCTCCCTGTGACTGTGTGGGTTTCCCCTGGTTGATCTGCTTTCCTCCCTTATCCCAAAGACAGGACACTCACTCTTCTCCCCTCTTGAATCAAGTGGAAGATACCAAGACCTGAACGCACATACCACCAGGCTCAAGGACAACTATCCTATTGTTATCAGAATCTTGAATGGACCCCTTGTACAATAAGATGGACTCTTAACCTCACAATGTACAATATGATCTTGCACTTTATTGTCTTGAACTTCATCTTCACTGTCACATTTACAGTTTATTTTGCATTGTTATTGTTTGTATTGTTCAACCTCAGTGCACTGTGTAATCATCCAATATGTATGAACAATACATATTAACCAGCCTCTGGCTAAAAAAATTCCTTCTCAACTCTGTTCTTAAACGAACATCCTTCTATTCTGAGGCTGTGCCCTTTGGTCCTAGACTCCCCCTCTATAGGAAACAACTTCTCCACATCTATTCTGTCTGTGCCTTCAATATTAGATAGGTTTCAATGAGATAACCCCTCATTCTTTCAAATTCCAGCGAGTGTAAGCCTAACCCAATTTGCCACTTTGCCACCCAGATTAGCCAATATTACATGCCTTTTCGATTTCCTGCTGAAATTAATATCCCACATCCTGGCTACTGTTGGGTGCCTGTATATAACTCCCATCAGGGTCTTTTTACTCTTGCAGGTTCTTAACTCTACCCACAAGGATTCTACATCTTTTGATCCTAAGTCACCTTTTCCTAAGGTTTAGATTTCAATTTTTATTAACAGAGCCTCCCCACCCCCTCTGCTACCTGCCTGTCCTTTTGATATAATTGTGTATCCTTGGATGTTATACTCCCAACTACGAACTTCCTTCAGCCACACCTCAGTGATATCCATGACACACCTTCCAATCTCTAACTGTGCTACAAGATTATCTATTTTATTTAGTACATTATGTGCATTCAAATCTAACACCTTCAGTCCTATATTCATCACTCGTTTTAATTTTCCCCCATGTTACACTTCACCTGATCCCAGTGTGTGTGTGTGTGTGAGAGAGAGAGAGAAACCTGGTGGCAGTGGGGAGAAAGCTGTTGTTGAATCTCGAAGAGTGGCAATAACCTCCTGAAAGTGGGGCTGTTACATCAGATTTCAGCCTTGACTCTCCCCTTTGTTCTAGGGAAACACTTTTTAAGGGGTATACAAGGTCACTTGAAAGGGAATGGGAGCTCTGAGAATGGGGTTTCCAACACCTGGGGATTCGGACTATGATGGGAGTCAGGTCTAAGGTGTATCTGCTGGAAACACTCAGCAGGTCAGACAGCGGAGAGTGAAACAATTGGTGTTTCAGCTCTGAGGCCCTTTGTTAGGCAGCTGTCAGGCATTTCTCACTCAGATTCACAAGATTTTAACACAACATATTAATCTGCCGGGGACATCCAACACCTCTGCACTCCTTTGGCTGCACACTCCTCATAGGAGAGGAGTTGGGAGACCTTTCAGCACAAGTGAGACAGCAGAGAATCTGGAGTGACCTGGAGGCTTGACACTGCCACCTTGTGACTGCTCACAGGCTGGGCAGGGAACTGTAGATTCCATTGGAGAAGTGGTGTCCAGAAACCTGCCAGGTTAGTCAAACAGAACATTGATCGAGCTACCCATTTAATCCCATTGCTCCAATCTTTCCTCATAGATCTGGCAATTTTCTCCTTCGAGTTTATTTTGAAAATGTTGCTTCAGAACCTCCCAAGGCACTTAGCAATGCAAAGAAAAGCTTAAAAATATAGAAACTAGAATAATACAGCGCAGTACAGACTCTTAACCCATAGTTGAGCCAACCATTTAACCCATTCTAAAATCAATCCAACCCTTCCACATAGCCCTCTGTTTTTCTATCTAAGAGGCTCTTAAATATCCTTACTTTATCTGCCTCCTCTGCCACCCCTGGCAATGTGTTCCACACACTTACAACTCTCTGTACAAATAAAAAGCTACCTCTGGCTCCCCCTATACCTTCCTCCAACCACCTCGTATTAGCCATTGTCACCCTAGAAAAGAGATGCTGGTTGTCCACTCTATCTATGCCTTGTCATCTTATACACCTCTATCAAGTCACCTCTCATCCTCCTTCACTCCAAAGAGAAAAGCCCTAGCTTGCTCATTCTTTGCTCATAAGACCTGCTCTCTTATCCAGGCAGCTTCCTGTTAACTCTACTCTGCACCCTCTCTAAAGCTTGCAATGAGGTGACCAGGATTGAAAGTGTGATCTAACAGGATTTCATAGAGCTGCTCGAGCTCAATCTTCTGACTAATGAAGGCCAACATACTATATACCTTCTTAACCACCTTATCTATTGCGTGGCAACTTTGAGGGAACTATAGACATGGACCCCAGGATCCCTCTGTCCTCCACATTGCTAAGAGTCCTACCATACATTTTGTACTCTGCCATCAAGTTTGACCTTCCAAAGTATATCACTCACACACCTCTAGATTGAACTCCATCTGCCACTGCTCGGTCCAGCTCTGCATCCTATCCATGTCCTGCTGTAACCTACGACAACCTTCTACACGACCTACACCACCAACCTTCATGCTGTCTGTGGACTTACAAACCCACCCTTCTACTTTCCCATCCAAATCATTTATAAAACTTACAAAGAGCAGGGGTCCCTGTGGAACACCAATAGTCACTGACCTTCATGCAGAATATGCTCCATATGCTTTTAAAGTATTGTCAAGTATTTTGAAGACTAGTCACACAGAGCATTATTCCATATAAATCAATGCATTACTGACTAAAGCTTCTATTTGCTGATGTTGTTCCACCTCGAGGTGCATCTGGCAGCACCCTCACTGCTCCTTTAGCACTTTGCCTGTTTTTTATGAGGCCAAGTTGCTAGCTTGATGCTCAACCCAGCCCGAATTGTAAGTGTGCAAGGAACCAGCCAGATTCGAATCCGGGACCACGTGCCTTGAAGTCTGCTATGGATGGCACTACACCACCAGCCGGCTTTGGTGATATTGATAGTGGGATAAATCTTCTTCTAAGGCAGTCACTGGTGATCGAGGAGAACTCGTTTCCGTTCTTGTTCCGTGTGCTCTCTGGTGATTGACAAAATGAAGCCTATCTGGGACCTATGGACTCTGCCACAGATAGGTGGGGAGGTGTCAGATAGGATGGATGGATGGGTAGGTTCAGAGGAGGAGTACTTCCAGCACATAGACTTGAAAGTCTCAGGCCCATTCCCCATCTTAAGGGATTATGGGTTAGGAATTTCCCAGCAGTAAATGGGAATGTTATACTTCAGGGAATAAATGTCCATCTCAAAACAGAGAAGATGAGATTTCACTCAAAACAGTCCCTTGGGAGCTTTTACAGCCAATGAGACAGAGACCAAGCAGGGCAACAGTTTAACAAATTCTCTGTCAATGTCTGCAAAACAAAAGAGTTGGTCACTGACTTCAGAAAGCATGGTAATGCACACACTCCTGTCTACATCAATGGTACTGAGATGGAGATGGTTGAGAACTTCAAGTTCCTAGGTATAATTGTCCATGTAGATGCCAGGGCCAAGAAAGCACACCAGTGCCTCTACTTCCTCCAAAGACTCAAGAAATTTGGCATATCTTCTTTGACCCTTACCAATTTCTACAGAGGCTCCACAGAAAACATCCTATCCGGATATACCATGGCAACTGCTCTACCCATTACTGCAAGAAATTGCAGAGCTGTGGACACATCCCAGTCCATCACGTAAACCAGCTTCCCCTCCACAAACTGCATCTACACTTCCTGAGGCCTCGGGAAACCTGCCAGTGTAATCAAAGACCCACTGGACATTTTCTCTTCACCCCTCTCCCAACGGACAGAAGATACAAAAGTCTGAAATAACATTCCACTAGGCTCCTGAACAGTTTCTATCCTGCACTGATGATAAACTCGAATGGACCTCTTGTACATTAAAGATGAACCCTTGACCTTATAAATGTGACTCTTGCTCCTTATTGTCTGCACTGTACTTTCTCTGTATCTGTAACATTTTTTTCTGCATTCTGTTATTGCTTTCCCTTCTGCTACCTCACTGCATTGATGGGATGAAATGATCTGAATGGATGGGATGTAAAACTAAGTTTTATACTGTACCTCGGTATATGTGACAATAATAAACTAATTCCAACTTACCCACAAGTCAGCACTTCCAACAGTGTCTCACTCCCAGCTGAGACTTGAACCCACAAATTTCTCTCTCAGAAGTAAGGGTTCGATATAGCCAATGTCACCAGACAGCACACCCAAAGATGGAATCAGGAGATTATTACAGCAGGGAAGAGGGCCATTTGACCTATTAGCCTTTACTAGCTCTTGGTGATAGCCATCCAGTGTGTTCCAAACTTCTTCAGAGTTCTATAACTTCCTTCTTGGCAAAGACATAACTACAGGCAGTTCCCAGGTTACGACATGGTTCTGTTCCTGGGGACTGGAACTGTTCATTAGTTGGACATGAGCAACAGCAGTGCATGGGGGATGATCACAGGACAGGAGAGCTAGCAGGCGCAGGAAGAGTGGCTGCCAGCAGCGGACAGTCTAGAGATCTGCCCGAGCTGACTGCTCTCCCCTCTTCCGGGGTTCCACCCATGCCAGGTGTCCGTGAAGGGGCATGCCGTGTCCACTGTAACAATGAGGGTTTTCTGGGAATGCTGGGCACCTCAGGGTCTCGAGTGTGTTGATTATAACCATGTTGTAATTTGAAATCTTGTGATATTGCATAATATTGCATTGCTGCGATATCGTAATCATTTGAATAAACTTTTGCAAGAAAAAGTAAAAAAAAATGTGGCCACTAGCTTGTCACACTGACTCGGTGAAGAGAGGAGTGAGTCTGCTCAGCTCAACCCAGCCCCTGAGTCTTGTGGCTTGAATGAGGGAGAGAGAGAAGGCATAGGCATGCAAAAATGCCCCAGAAGAAGCCTACAGCCCCATAGCAGCCAACAATCCACCCCCATCTATCCCTTGGGTCTCATACACGTCTGCTTCTATGTCTGTGCCATGCATAAGACTACAAGAGAGCTAAACCAACAGGAGTGGAAAAGGTTTGTCTTGTGCAAACTTTTTCAGATAGAAAACAAAATTACAGTAATTCCAGGTCTTCACTAGGTTATTAATTGGATGGGATTGGGGATTAGGTCCTGAGTGACTCCAGCTTCAGTAAACAAGCAACAGCTGTGTCTGTGGCCCCCCCCCCCCCCCATCGCCATCTTTTTGTGTTTTCTTCCTGCAATCTGGTTACCCTCTCAACCTCTTTATTTTCTTCTCCCACCCTCACAATTTGCCCACCTCCTCCTGGCTCCGCTCAACCTTGCCTTTCTTCTATGGTCCATTGTCCTCTTTTATTAGATTCCTTCTTCTTCAGCCCTTTCCTTCTTCAACCTACTCCTCCCGGCTTCTCACTTCATCTCCCTCTCGCCCACACACCCACCTTCCATGTCATCTGGTTTTACCTATCACCTGCCTGCTTGTGCTCTCTTATTCTGGCCTTCCCCCTCCTTTCCAGTCCTGATGAAGGGTCTCAGCTACATGTACAGACATACCGTGGGCAGCTTTCTGACAGATTGCATTGCCACTTGATGTGAAAGCTCTAATGCACAGGATCATCAGAGGCTTCAGAAAGTTTTAGACTCAGCCAACTCCGTAACAGGCACAACCCTCCTCATCATCGAGGACCTCTTCAAAAAATGGTGCCTCAAGAAGGTGGCATCATCATTAAGGATCCTCACCATCTGGGATGTGCCCTCTTCTCATTACTACCATCAGGGAGGTAGCAGAGGAGCCAGAAGACCCACACTCAACATTTTAGGAACAGCTTTTTCACCTCCAGCATCAGATTTTTGAGAAGTCTATGAATCCATGAACACTGTCTCACTATTACTCTTTTGTACCATTTATTTATTTTAGTTTTTAGGTTTGCACAGTACTGCTGCCACAAAAACAACGAATTTCATGACATATGTCTGTCATAATAAGCCAGATTCTAATTCTGAAATGCCAACTGTTTATTCCCTTCCACAGATGCTACCTCACCCTCTGAGTTCCTCCAGCAATTTGTTTGTGTTGCTCAAGATTTCTTGCATCTACTGTATTTGTTGCTCTGTGCAGTGGACCATGGTTTTGAGCTGATGAGGCACAGGCTGCAAAGATTATTGATGCAGCACACCAGTGTCCAGATCAACTCCCAATCCCTAGAATAACTGTTTACCTGTGCTGTGCACTACGTGCACTTTGTTACGCCCGTGGCCCCCTCCTTTTTAAGAATCGCAGGATCGCTATTGATTCGGGTCAGGAGACCCAGGAAATGAGAGAGAGACACGCAGATTCCTCAATGTTTGGAATGTGTCCTGGGCCTCCGAGAGATAAAGCCACGGATAATGGCCATTATCTCTTGGAGACGGAATTGTGTATTGAGTACTGTACGATTCATCGAAGCCCCCAGGCAACGAACCGAGGGGGGTTGGTGGAGGGATTGCATCATCCCAACCTGATTGACATTTGAGACCCTGTGAGTCAGGATAAAAGAGGGTCTGGGGAACAGCCCCTTCAGACGCACCAGAAGAAATGCTAGAACCTCTGTAACAGCATAATAGCGAAAGCCGGTGGAAAAGCCCACGTACGTCCTTTTCCATTTGCCTCGGAATTGTGGGCCTTTACCATGGAAGCACGGCTTTAGCTAACAACAAAGGGGAAATCAGCCCCCAACGACTCTTGAAGGATTGACATCATAAAAGGAATGGGCAAGTTAAACCTCCGTCTTTCTCTCCAACCAAAAGCTGCAGCTTGAATGAACTTGAGTGACTTTTATATTTCCATCGGACAATACATTATCCCCTAGATGACAAAAGAGCTATTTCTTATTGATTATTATTATTATACCCGCGCTTTTAGATTTAGTATTGACGACGTATATTATCTGTATGTTTGCATTGATATTATTTTTGTGTATTTTTATCAATAAATACTGTTAAAAATAGTACCATCAGACTTCAACGGACCTCTCTATCTTTGCTGGTAAGTGACCCAGTTACGGGGTTCGTAACAACTTTGAATTATATCTTATTAACTTGTTTGTAGTAATATTTGTTTTATGTGCTGTGTGTGATACATGTTTTGTGGATGCACTGTGGTCCAGAGGAACATTGTTTCGTTTAGTTGTATATATACAGCTGGTTCTGTAAGGTTGTGAGAGCCAGGGGTGGTAATAGGGACAAACTCCCACTACCTATTAAATGCCCCCAATGGCATGCACCTCAAATAGCCTCTGACAACCAAGTCCAGCTCCTCGCTTCACATGTGGCTTAGCTACTAAGCCCGATGGAACTGTTTCTCCTGACAGGAGAAGGAGCAAAGACAGGTTATTGGCGCTTTAAAAACCAGTCGCTTCAGGCAGATGGGGCTCATCAGCCATGGTTGACAGCTCATCTCGGAGAAGGAAAACCCTGATCCCAAACCTCCGCTGCCTTGAGGCTATACACACTCATGGGGAAGGCTTCGGGAGTAAATTTCCAGAGCTGGACTCGCTAAGACAGTCCTACGTTGAGTTCAATGCTGACTGGCAACTCCTGCAACGCTGCTGGTACCAAACTGTATCGGTCTCTGTTGTTCTTTTGTTATGTCAAGTCAAGTCAAGTTTATTGTCATTTCAACCATAATCTGCTGGTACAGTACACAGTAAAAATGAAACAACATTCCTCCAGGACCCTGGTGCTACCTGAAACAACACAAAACTATACTGAACTATGTGAGACAGCACAAGGCTACACTAGACTACGTAAAACAACATAAAAACTGCACTAGACTACAGACCTGCACAAAACAGTGCAGGGCAGTACAATAATTAATAAACAAGACAATAGGCATAGTAGAGGACAAATTTCAATATAATAATAAATTATGTAGATGTCAGTCTAGACTCTGAGTATTAAGGAGTCTGATGGCTTGGGGGAAGAAACTGTTACACAGTCTGGTCGTGAGAGCCCGAATGTTTCGGTACCTTTAGCCAGATGGCAGGAGGGAGAAGAGTTTGTATGAGGGGTGCATGGGGTCCTTCATAATGCTGTTTGCTTTGTGGATGCAGCATGTGGTGTAAATGTCCGTGATGGCGGGAAGAGAGACCCCGATGATCTTCTCAGCTGACATCACTATCCACTGCAGGGTCTTGCAATCCGAGATGGTGCAATTTCCGAACCAGGCAGTGATGCAGCTGCTCAGGATGCTCTCAATACAACCCCTGTAGACTGTGATGAGGATGGGGGGTGGGAGATGGACTTTCCTCAGCCTTCGCAGAAAGTAGAGACGCTGCTGGGCTTTCTTTGCTATGGAGCTGGTGTTGAGGGACCAGGTGAGATTCTCCGTCAGGTGAACACCAAGAAATTTGGTGCTCTTAACTATCTCAATGGAGGAGCTGTCGATGTTCAGTGGGGAGTGGTCGCTCCATGCCCTCCTGAAGTCAACAACCATCTCTTTGTTCACATTCAAAGACAGGTTGTTGGCTCTGCACCAGTCCGTTAGCTGCTGCACCTCCTCTCTGTAAGCTGACTCGTTGTTCTTGCTGATGAGACCCACCACGGTCGTGTCATCGGCGAACTTGATGATGTGGTTCGAGCTGTGTGTTGCAGCACAGTCGTGGGTCAGCAGAGTGAACAGCAGTGGACTGAGCACACAGCTCTGGGGGGCCCCCGTGCTCAGTGTGATGGTGTTGGAGATGCTGCTCCCAATCCGGACTGACTGAGGTCTCCCAGTCAGGAAGTCTAGGATCCAGTTGAAGAGGGAGGTGTTCAGGCCCAGCAGACTCAGCTTTCCAATCAGGTGCTGAGGAATGATGTGGAGAGGGGGAGATTGCTACATGGGCAACAGCTTGCTCCCCATATCGTACTGCCCGGGCTTGCTTATCTAGACAGCTAGGACACAATATCCATGGTCGACCCTGAGGACCTGAAAACTGGCCGGAATATCTCGGCCTTCTAAACAGAATAGAATTTTCATTCCTACCCCAAATTATTTCAGAAGATCAAACCAGTTTTATTAAAAATCGCTCTTCTTTTTTCAATGTTAGGAGATTATTGAATATTGCTTATACTCCTTCACATAGCACTTCAGAATGTGTTATTTCATTAGATGCGGAGAAAGCATGATAGAGTTGAATGGTCTTACTTATTTAATGTGTTGGAGAAGTTTAATTTTAGTCCGACATTTATTTCCTGGATTAAACTGATTTATCACACTCCAGTAGCCTCGGTGTTTACTAATAATAAAAGATCTCCCTTTTTTCGTTTATTTCGGAGCACTAGACAGGGTTGTCCTCTTAGCCCATTACTATTTAATATTGCTTTAGAACCTTTGGCAATTGCCATCAGAGAATCACAGGATATTTCGGGTATTGATCGTGGGACAGATATTCATAAGTTATCTTTGTATGCAGATGATTTATTATTATTAATTTCTAACCCTGAGAAATCTATTCCAACAGTTCTATCATTGTTGGCTCAATTTAGTGAGTTTTCTGGGTATAAGTTAAATCTTAAAAAGAGTGAATTGTTTCCTTTGAATAGACAGGTCCCAATTTATGGAAATTTACCTTTTAAATTAGTTAATGACTCTTTTATTTACTTAGGGATTAAAATCACAAAAAACCATAAAGACTTATTTAGGTTTAATTTTCTACCCTTAATTGATCAGATTAAATGCATGTTTACTAAGTGGTCACCATTATCTTTATCTCTGATAGGTAGGATTAATGCTATTAAGATGGTTATTTTACCTAAGTTTTTATATATTTTTCAAGCGGTACCAATTTTTATTCCGAAATCTTTTTTTACTAATGTTGATTCAAAAATTTCCTCATATATATGGCAGAATAAAAATCCCAGGTTAGGAAAAATATACTTACAGAAGGCAAAGAAGGAAGGTGGGTTAGCATTACCTAATTTCAGTTTTTATTATTGGGCAGTTAATATTAGATATTTGTTATGTTGGTTGAAAGACTGGGATGGATCTTTTGGCCCTCATTGGGTGAGTTTGGAAATTAAATCAGTACCAGGTTATGCTCTGGGTTCTGTTTTAGGGACTTCTCTCCCTTTTGCTCTTTCTAAATTGCCGAAACGAATTGACAACCCGATAGTTAAACATACTTTATGTATATGGTTTCAATTTCGGAAATTTTTCGGGTTGACTCAGTTCGTTTTAAATATTCCTATTGTATCTAATTGCTTTTTCCACCCTTCAATTATAGATCAAGCTTATTTGGCTTGGAAAACTAAGGGATTACTAAGATTTTCTGATTTATTTTTGGACAATTGTTTTATGTCTTTTGAGCAATTATCTAATAAATATAATTTGTCTAGATTTCATTTTTTTTTAGATATTTACAGATTAGGCATTTTTAAGTACTGTACTTCCTACATTTCCAAATTTTGTGTCTTCAGATATTTTGGAGAGTTTGTTTGAATTAAACCTTTTTCAAAAAGGGCTGATATCAAAACTTAATAATATAATTATGAAGATACGTTCAGAGCCCTTTTATAAGACAAAAAATGATTGGGAAAGAGAGCTTAACCTTATTATTCCTATTAAGAATTGGGATAGAATTCTTCAATTAGTTAATACATCATCTATATGTGCCAAACATTCATTAATATAATTTAAGGTCGTACATAGGGCCCATATGTCCAAGGATAAATTAGCTCATTTTTATTCTTATATAAATCCTATTTGTGATAGATGTCAATTTGAAACAGCGTCTTTAACTCATATGTTTTGGTCATGTCCGCTTTTGAAAAAATATTGGAAAGATATTTTTGATATTACCTCTGCGGTATTGAACATCGATTTACAACCCCATCCTATTACCACAATTTTTGATTTACCAATGATGGACTTACTTCATTTATCTTCTTCCGCCTGTCGAATGATTTAATTTCTCACTCTGATGGCTAGAAGATCTATTTTGCTGAATTGGAAGGAAATTAATCCTCCCACTGTATTTCATTGGTTTTCTCAAACTATGTTATGTTTAAATTTAGAAAAAATTAGAAGTGGTGTATTTGATACTTCTATTAAATTTGAAAAGATATGAAGACCATTTATTCAATATTTTCATATGATGTAATATGACCCTGTTCCAAGCCTATTTGATTTTTCAGCTTTAATCTTATTTATGTTGAGAGGATCAGAGTTGACGACACTGATGATTATGTATTCTTGTGAGATATTATAAACAACCCTTTTTTTCCTTTTTCTAGTTTTTCTTTCTTTTGTTTTCTTTTTTTTGCTTTTTTTTACTTTATTAGCTATTAGATTAGTAGTTTAGTTATTTTTGCATAACATTTTTTTTTCTTTTTTCTGTTTTTTTTATATTATACATTATGAAATACCTAAATTTACCTTGTTCATATATATACTGTATTGTTCATGTTTTGGGAATACTCATTTATACTGTAATCATTGCTTATGTTGTGGCGGCTCATTTCCTAGCGTATGCGAACCGACTCACAATTAGATAGCCTACGGGGGTTTGCGAGCACAGAGCTTTGGAGCCTCTTCGCCATGGGGGGCCGGTTGACAGAGGCTTAAAAGTGAGGCTGAAGTTTTCGAATAAAGTTTTTCCTTCGACTGCAGTTACCGACTCCGTGTCGTAATTTTAGCGCTGTTTGTAGCACACCGCTACAATTGGTGACCCCGACGGTCCAAACGATTTTTGGACCAGAAATGACCGACGCCGCCTCTGTTCATGCGGTTTCGTTGAAACTGCCGGGTTTCTGGACACAGCGCCCGGACCTATGGTTCCAGCAAGCCGAAGCCCAATTCCACGTTCGCCGGATCACCTCAGAAGACACCCGCTACTACTACGTGGTGGGCTCCCTCGACCAGGACACAGCTGCCCAGGTCGCGGAGTTCGTACAGTCGCCCCCGGCAGACGGCAAGTACACGGAATTCAAAGCCCTGCTCCTCAGGACTTTCGGACTCTCACGGCGCGAGCGGGCTGCCCGTTTACTGCACCTGGATGGCTTGGGCGACAGACCTCCATCGGCTTTAATGAATGAGATGTTGTCTCTGGCCGAGGGACACACAGGCCTCATGTTTGAGCAGGCATTCCTGGAGCAGCTGCCCGAGGACATACGCCTGCTGCTGTCCGACGCGGATTTCAGTGACCCCCGGAAGGTGGCAGCCCGGGCGGACTTGCTGTGGAACGCCAAAAAGGTGAGCGGGGCGTCCATCGCACAGATCTCCCAGCCACGCTCCCGGCAGCAAACCAGTCCAGGCCCGGCCGCAGAGCCCGCCAACCCCCGGCCCAAGGAACACTGGTGCTTCTACCACCAGCGGTGGGGCGCAGAAGCCCGCCGTTGCCGCCCGCCCTGCAAGTTCCCGGGAAACGCCAGGGCCAGCCGCCGCTGATGGCTACGGCGGCTGGCCATCGGGATAGCCTCCTGTATGTGTGGGATAGCAGGTCGGGACGCCGCTTTCTGGTCGATACTGGGGCTGAGGTCAGCGTTTTACCTCCGACAAGTTACGACACTCGCAGCAGGGCATCGGGTCCCCCCCTGAGGGCCGTGAATGGCAGCACAGTAAGGACCTATGGCACCCGTCAGGTGCAGCTACAGTTCGGCCCCAGCCAGTTCACGTGGGACTTCACACTGGCCGCCGTAGCCCAACCGCTTCTGGGTGCGGATTTTTTGCGAGCTCACAGCCTGCTGGTTGACCTGCCCAGGAAGAGACTGGTACACGCCGAGACCTTTCAGACGTTCTCCCTGGGCGCGGCCCAGTTGCCAGCCCCTCACCTCGGCTCCATCACGCTGTCCGACAACGACTTCACCAGGGTCCTGGCGGAGTTCCCATCGGTTCTGGCACCGCAGTTCACAGCAGCCATGCCCAGGCACGGCGTACAGCACCACATCCCGACACAGGGACCACCCCTCCATGCCCGTGCTCGGCGGCTTCCCCCGGACAAGCTCCGACTGGCGAAGGAGGAGTTCCAGAGAATGGAGGAATTGGGGATCATCCGGCGGTCCGACAGCCCCTGGGCTTCCCCCCTGCACATGGTGCCCAAAGCGACGGGGGGCTGGAGACCGTGCGGCGACTACCGCAGGCTGAACGAGGCTACCACACCGGACCGCTACCCTGTGCCGCACATTCAGGACTTTGCGGCAAACCTGCACGGCGCCCGGATCTTCTCCAAGGTCGACCTTGTCCGAGGGTACCATCAAATCCCGATGCATCCTGACGACGTCCCCAAGACGGCTCTCATCACCCCGTTTGGCCTCTTCGAGTTCCTCCGCATGCCGTTCGGCCTGAAGAATGCCGCACAGACGTTCCAGCGGTTAATGGACGCGGTGGGACGGGACCTGGACTTCGCGTTCATCTATTTGGATGACATCCTCATAGCCAGCGGCAGTCGTCAGGAGCATCTGTCCCACCTCCGTCAACTCTGCGCCCGACTGAGTGAGTACGGTCTTACAATTAACCCTGCCAAATGCCAGTTCGGACTTGATACCATTGACTTCCTGGGCCACAGGATTACTAAAGACGGGGCAACCCCTCTGCCCGCTAAGGTAGATGCGGTCCGCCACTTCCCCCGACCCACCACGGTCAAAGGCCTTCAGGAATTCGTAGGTATGGTCAATTTCTACCGCCGCTTCCTCCCTTCAGCTGCCCGGATCATGCGCCCCCTGTTCGCCCTGATGTCGGGTCCGAGCAAGGACATTACCTGGGACGAGGAGTCCGCCGCCGCTTTCGTTCAAACGAAGGAAGCTTTGGCTGACGCCGCAATGCTAGTACATCCCAGAATGGACACCCCTACCGCCCTCACAGTGGACGCATCAAACACGGCAGTCGGTGGGGTGCTGGAGCAGCTCATCGCAGGTCGCTGGCAACCCCTGGCGTTTTTCAGCAAACACCTGCGGCCACCCGAGCTCAAGTACAGTGCTTTTGACCGGGAACTGTTGGCGCTCTACCTGGCAATCCGGCATTTCAGGTACTTCCTAGAAGGTCGGCCCTTCACCGCGTTCACGGACCACAAACCGCTTACCTTTGCGTTTACGAAGGCATCCGACCCCTGGTCATCCCGCCAGCAACGCCACCTGTCCTACATCTCTGAATACACAACGGATGTCCGGCACGTCTCGGGTAAGGACAATGTCGTGGCGGATGCGCTCTCTCGCCCTACCGTTCATGCCCTTTCCCAAGGGGTAGACTTTGAGGCACTGGCAGCGGCACAGCAGGTAGATGAGGAGATTCCGAGTTACAGGACTGCAGTCTCTGGTTTGCAGCTCCAGGACTTCCCCGTGGGCCCAGGTGAGAGGACCCTACTCTGTGACGTCGCCACCAACCAGCCCCGTCCGGTCGTCCCCGCAGCCTGGCGGCGACGTGTTTTCGACTCCATTCATAACTTGGCGCATCCCTCCATCCGGACAACTGTCCGGATGGTTTCCAGCAGGTTCGTTTGGCACGGACTCCGCAAACAGGTCAGTGAATGGGCCAGGACGTGCATGCACTGCCAGACGGCCAAGGTTCAGCGGCACACCAAAGCCCCACCGCAGCAGTTCCATCCCGCCCACCGGCGTTTCGACCACATTCATGTGGATATCGTGGGCCCCCTGCCAGTGTCGCGCGGAGCGCGTTACCTCCTGACTATCGTGGACCGGTTCACAAGATGGCCAGAGGCGGTCCCGCTCACCGACACCACCTCCGAATCTTGCGCCCGAGCCCTGATCGCCACCTGGATATCCCGCTTTGGTGTACCAGCCCACGTTACCTCCGACAGAGGCGCCCAGTTCACCTCCAGCCTGTGGTCAGCTATGGCCAGCCTTTTGGGGACTCAGCTGCACCACACCACTGCCTACCACCCACAGTCGAACGGGCTAGTGGAGCGTTTCCACCGTCACCTGAAGTCGGCCCTCATGGCCCGCCTGCGAGGAGCCAACTGGGCGGACGAGCTTCCCTGGGTCCTTCTCGGCATCCGCACAGCGCCCAAGGACGACCTGCACGCCTCGTCGGCCGAGTTGGTATACGGCGCGCCCCTGGCCGTCCCCGGGGAGTTCCTACCAGCCCCGAGGGGGAAAGAGGAAGAACCCGCTGCAGTCCTGGGCAGACTTCGCGAGAAGCTCGGTAACCTGGCCCCCATACCCACTTCACAGCATGGGCGGCACCCGACCTGCGTACCCAAAGACCTACAGAACTGTAAGTTTGTGTTTGTACGAAGGGGCGGGCATCGGCCACCGCTGCAGCGGCCATACGAGGGGCCGTTTACGGTGCTCCGGAACAACGGGTCCACGTTCGTGCTGGACGTTGGGGGGAAGGAGGAGGTTTTCACGGTGGACCGCCTCAAGCCGGCCCATGTGGACCTGGCGCAACCGGCCGAGTTTCCGGCGCCTCGGCGCAGAGGCCGACCTCCCAAGCAGGTTCTGGCCCAGGCTGTGGACATTGGGGGGTGTATCGCCGGTTCTGGGGGGGGGTTATGTGGCGGCTCATTTCCTAGCGTATGCGAACCGACTCACAATTAGATAGCCTACGGGGGTTTGCGAGCACAGAGCTTTGGAGCCTCTTCGCCATGGGGGGCCGGTTGACAGAGGCTTAAAAGTGAGGCTGAAGTTTTCGAATAAAGTTTTTCCTTCGACTGCAGTTACCGACTCCGTGTCGTAATTTTAGCGCTGTTTGTAGCACACCGCTACAATGTATTCTTTCATGTGCAATGGGAATTTGTATGTTTGTAATCCCTTTATTAATATATCAATTGTATTTTGTTCATATTATTAATAATAATAAAAAGATTGGAAAAGAAAGAAAGAATTTTCATTCCGATGTGGGTACAAATACAGTCACTGGGGAGCTGCCCAAGATGCAGTCTGAATCAAGACTCCCACGGCACTGAGGGGTGAGATGAACATTGTTTCACAGATGCAACGTGCTCTGGAATTACCTCTTCAAACCTCTCCCTCTTTAAAACCTACCATCATAAGGCTACCTGCCTCAATATCTCCTGAGACTTTGCACCTGCTGCACATGTTAGTGTCAATTGCTTTGTCAATTGGCTCTTTTGACGACACACACACAAATGGGAGTTGTTTTGGAGAGATCTTCCCGAAGTTAGCCAGACATTATCCATGGTGGAACCAGGCAGTCTCAGACAAGCACCTGGTTACCTGGACAACCCACAATAAATTGAAGTCTTCTGCAGCACCGGGCAAAAACGCTACATTTGGAAATTCCAATGAAGCTAGGTAACACTCTGCCTTTGCTGGTTTGCCTTGGTTTTTAAAGTTCAAAGTAAAATTAATTATCAGAGTACATACATGTCACCATATACAACCCAGAGATTCTTTTTCTACAGGCATGCTTGTAGAACAGTAACTATAAACAGGATCAATGGACAATACACTGTGCAAATGCAGAAATAAATAGCAATAAGTAACAAGCATGAAATAACAAGATAAATGAGTCCTTAAGTGAGTGTAGTTATCCCCTGTTGTTCAAGAGCCTGATAGTTGAGGGGTAGTAATTGTTCTTGAACCTGGTGGTGCGAGTCCTGAAGCTCTTGTATCTTCTACCTGATGGCAGCAACGAGAAACAGGCATGGCCTGGGTGGTGAGGATCTTTGATGATAGATGCTGCATGGATGATGGATGTTTCTACGGCAACATTTCATGTAGATGTGGTCAATGGTTGGGAGGGCTTTACCTGTGATGTACTGGGCTAAATTCACTACCTTTAGTAGAATTTTCCGCTGAAAGGCATTGGTGTTCCCATACCAGGCTGGATTGTCCTGGCCTTTGTACTAGCAGGCAGGTGAGCTGTTGCATGGTCAATAGTTTATTCTTCCACTGACTCATCCCCTGAGTCTTTGAAGTTAGGTACAATTGTGGATTTGTGGATTTTCATAGTCTGCAAGTGTCGTTTTGGTGTCATTCTTTGGTCTACAGTTAACTATGACAGAGATTGATGGAATTTTTAATGGACAATTCTGTCACCTATACTCCATAACAGCATAGAAGGAGTCCATTCAGCCCATCACATCAATACAGCTTATAGAGCAATCTAATTCCTCCACTTATTTTCCCACCAACTTTCCCCACAGACCCATCAACTCCACCCCCTCACCCTAGACTTCACCACTCACCCACACTGTAGGGCGGTTTACCATAGTCAATTGATCTACCAAGCCACATATTTTTGGTGTGTGTGAGAAAACCGGAGCACTTGGGGGGGGGGGGTCACTGGAGCAGTGGTGCTAACTGCTGTGCGCTGTACTCTGCCCCCACACCTAATCCAGAATAAAGAACTTGCAGTGTTTAGAAATAAACATTTTTATATTAAGAGCAGTATTTGAATTAAGAACTGCTGTTTTTATCAAAATAACTCAGTGGCTGCAAAACGTTGCAGACCCACTGTTTACTTTGAAGTAATTTGCAAAAGATAATAAATTGCGAATGTTGATACAGTTCTCTGAGTACTAAATTCCCGGCCACCTGCCTCTTGTAGCAAGGAATTTGGAAAAGAGATTAACATGATCACCAAGAACAGTTAAGAGTTTTATACTGAATTCAGTCTGGCATAAGGCATGAACACTCTGCTATGTCATGGCCTCAGCGCTGGGTAGCAGTCCCACAGGTATTAGCTGTACATCACCTTCACACCTCGCTCTGACAAAAGGCAGCATAAAACAGAACTAATTTTGAAATAGCCAGCATCACAAGACGAGGGATCATCTGCCCTTTAGTCTACATGCTTGAACAATTGCACAAAACCAAATCCAAAGAAAATCCATCCAGGTTCCAACCTCCCTTTCTGCCACAAAGAGGCCACACAGAGGTTTCAGAACCAGCAACTCATATTCCATTTGGGTACCTCCGACCTGATGGCATGAACACTGATTTCTCTAATTTCCTGTAATTTCTCTCCCCTTCCCTTCTCTTTTCCTATTCCCCATTCTGGCTCTCCTCTTAGCTATTCTCTTCTCTTCACCTGCCCATCACCGCCCTCTTTTTCTTTCTTCCATTGTCCACTGTCCTCTCCTATTAAATTCATTCTTCTTCAGCCCTTCACCTCTTCCACCTATCAGCTCCCAGCTTCCATCTCACCTGATCTCACCTCTCACCTGCCAACTTGTACTCCTTCCCCTCCCCCCACTTTCTTATTCTGGCTTCTTCACCCTTCCTTTCCAGTCTCGATGAAGGGTCTCGGCCCAAAATGTTGACTGTTTATTCCCCTCCCGAGATGCTGCCTGACCTGCCGAGTTCCTTCAGAATTTACTGAGTGTTGCACAGGTTCCAACTGTTCCTCGTTGGGACTTTGCGAAGTGGAGTTTTTGCGCCAGGGTGCTCTGGGAATTGTTGATAGTTGTGGATGGTGGTATTCACCCAGTCCTGTGGACAAAAAGTCTGACCACACTCGTTGAATCCTTCCAAGACAGAGCACAGGGCTGAAGGATTGGAAACATTATACGTTTGTTCATAATAAAGCCTTACATTCAAGGGTCAGCTGGTTGGTATGGCAAGCTTTTAAAATGATCAATCCTGGTAAATTAGTACAGTTGGTCCTCCTTATCCATGGGGGATTGGTTCTGGGACCCCCCGCGGATACCAAAATTCCCGGATGCTCAAGTCCCTGACTTAACAAGCAGTGGTCTTTAGGACCCAGCAGAACCCGGGACTTTATTTAACATGTCTCCGTGCGGTGGACATTAGGACCTGGCGGCGCAGCTCTGAATCCGCAGTGTTTCTGGTCATGAAAATAATCAGGATCGCGATTGAAAAGAAGGTAGAAGTAATAAAGCGATCGGAAAGAGGAGAAACGCCATCGGTCATTGGAAAAGCGTTAGGCTACAGTCGGTCAACGATCGGAACAATTTTAATAAAGACTGTGAAAGGCCCTACTCCGATGAAAGCGACAATTATTACTAAGCAACGCAGTGGTTTAATTATTGAAATACATATGTTTCTTAAGTGTTTTATATGCATAGAAAGGTAAAATATGTACTATATACTAAGAAAAACGTTTGACTAACTGATGCTAAATAATACCAGACATACCTGTTCCGACTTCAAATCCGACTTAAAGACGGACTCAGGAACAGAACTCATTCATAACCTGGGGACTGCCTGTACTTTTAAATCATCTCTAGATTACTTCTAGTACCTTATACAATGTAAATTCTATGCAAATAGTTGTTATACTGTATTGTTTAGGGAATAATGACAAGAAAAAATAGTCTGTACATGCTCAAGCAACGAGCGCTGGAGAGAGAACTTCAGGGTTTTCCTGATCCGCGGTTGGTTGAATCCGCAGATAAGGAGGGCCGACTGTAAATTACTTTATTATTGTCACATGTACCAAATCTTTGAGCTTTCTTTGAACTTGGTAGTACATGTTTTCAGGCGTTTGTATCTTCCACGAGGGAGAAGTGAGAATGTCCAGGGTGGGTTGAGTTCTTTCATTATGCTGGTTCTTTACCAAGCCAGCAAAAAGTACAGAGAGAGTCCATGAAGGAGAGGCTGGTTTTCATAATAGACTGGTCTGCGATCACAACTCACTACAGTTTCTTACGGTCACCTGCAGAGCAGTTGCTATACCAGGCCATGATGCATCCAGATAGGACGCTGTCTATGCAGCTTCAATAAAAGATGATGAGGGTCAATGGGCACATGTCTAATTTCTTTAGCCTCTTAAGATTGTAGAAGCATTGGTGAGCTTTCTTGGCCTTGACATGACAGACTTTGGTTCTGTTCACTCCTAGGAAATGGAAGCTCTCAACCCTTTCAATGTGAACACCATTGATGTAAATAGGAACATGTACCATGCCTCTGTTCCTGAAGTCAACGACCAGATCTCTTGTGTCATTGACACTGAGGGAAAGGCTGTTGTCATCTCACCATGCCAGAAACCTCTCTGCCTCCTTCCTGTACTCCGACTCATCACTATCTGAGATAAAGCCCACTACGGTGGTATCATTTGCAAACTTGTAGATAGAGTTAGAGCAAAATCTGAAAATGCAGTCATGAGTGAACTGTAGTAGAGTAGGGGGCTGAGGATGTGACCCTGTGGGGCACCAGTGATGAGGATAGTTGTGCAGAGGACCTGCTGCCTTTCCTTTCTGATTGTGGTCTGTTGGTCAGTAAGTCAAGAATCTAGCTGCAAAGATTAATCACTGCAAAGATTAAAGTTAACAGACATTGAAAAGCACAGGCTAATGAAACCACATAGGTTTGATAAGGGCATATCCTGTTTGATCAAGTTGGTTGTTGCAATGGGGACACAGCCTCATGATTCGGAGGAGTAAATTTAGGATGGAGATGAGGACTAACTGCTTTTCCCAAAGGTTCTGTGGAATTCTCTGCCCAATAAAGCAGTGGAGGCTACCTCAGTAAATATATTTAAGACAAGGTTGGATAGACTCTTGCATAGTAGGGGAATTAAGGGTTATGGGGAAAGGGCAGGTAGGTGGAGATGAGTCCATGGTCAGATCAGCATGATCTGATTGAATGGCAGAGCAGGCTCGATGGGCCAGATGGCCTACTCCTGCTCCTATTTCTTATGTTCTTGTGTTCTTAAATAAAAAAATGGCAGTGCACTTAACATTGGATTCACAGACTTGAAAAGGCACTTAATAAAGTATGCCATATAAGGCTTGTTAGCAAAAAGAAAGCGCATTGGTCAAAAGGTGAAACAGTAGGGGACATGGCTGGTAGAGCTGCTGACTTACAGCTCCAGTGACCTGGGTTCAACCCTCACCTCTGGCACTGTCTGGGTGGTGTTTGCACACTCTCCCTGTAACCATGTGGACACCCCGCCCCTAAGTGGTTAGATTAATTAGCTGCTGTAAATTGCCCCTAGTGTGTGGGTAAGGAGTTGATGGGAATGTGGAGAAAATAAAATGTGAGGGGTGTAAATGGGTTACAGGAAAAATCAATGAGTAATGGAATTGCTCTGTGGCTGGGTGGGTCTCCTGTGGTGCCAGGAAATATATTGCCTTTAACAATGCAGCCTCAAATTTCAAAGGGTTAACATTTTCCCAAAAGCAAAGGCAACACTGGACACAAAGCAGGGATGGAATTACAAGAGGGGCCCTTTCCAGTAGGTTTGAGCTAGATTTAGTATGACAGATTTTGCCCGGCAGCCTCAGATAGATGAACATTCCTGTCATTACTGTGTCCATCCAGGTGAGAGCTTAAACACTGGTAACCGAAGGAAGGGGACAAATACCTAGCAACGGGCAACAAAAAGCTTTCAGGAGTCTGTGGAGTGGGTGGGGCCCACTCTACAATCTCTCCATAGGGAGTGGCAAATGTTTGTTTAAGGTAGTAGAAAGATAAGGAATTAAAGTCCTTTTTATATAAAGGCAACCTTATTCTCCCTTTGAACCAAGCCTGAGAATTTCTGTTACCTGTAAACAATGTTTTTGCAAATATTGCTGGCGTGGCTCCCAGAGTTACAGACAGCCCTCCAAACTAGGATTAGTGTGCTTAATGTGGGCTTGTCACTGCTCTCTGCCTTTAGTAGTTCTTGCCTTTCTTTATAAAACCAGGGGTCACACATGTTTTGTCCCTGTGTGGGACATCCTGTCCTCCCAAGTCTAATGATTTGTCCACTGACATCAGTAGGTCTCTTTGTTCCTTGAATTCTCTTTAAACTTACGCTTGGTTTGCATTCTGAGCAAAATGTGTCACTCCATCGTTTACTGCTGTGAATTTCAACTTCTGCCCTGTTCACCAGTCTGTCTGTGTCTCCTCAAAGTCCTTTTCTATTTTCCTCACCCTTTGACACACTTCCAAAGTTTTGCAAAGTGCAGACCTGTGGGTGACCAGAATTTCACACTGCACTGATACTGTAGTCAAAACACCTAAATACATCACTGAAAGCAGGTCAGCCTCATTTCGCTGATAATTAATAACAACATCAGAAACTGAAGGGTTTCTGCTCACAAAGCAGACACTGGTACACACAGGCTGAAACTCCAACCCGCCAAGGTCAAGCTTTCTTGTTTTGACAGCAGTGTGGCTGCAGCAAAGCACAGGTGTGAAGCCTGCTCTCTTGGGTAAATATTTCTACATAATACTTCAATGGCAAAGATGTCAAGGGACCTGTCACCAGTCTTGAAGGGGGGGGGGGGAGGAGGGAGGGAGGGAGGGAGGGAGAGGGAGAGGGAGAGGGAGAGGGAGAGGGAGAGGGAGAGGGAGAGGGAGAGGGAGAGAGAGAGAGAGAGAGAGAGAGAGAGAGAGAGAGAGAGAGAGAGAGAGAGAGAGAGAGAGAGAGAGAGAGAGAGAGAGAGAGAGAGAGAGAGAGAGAGAGAGAGAGAGAGAGAGAGAGAGAGAGAGAGAGAGAGAGAGAGAGAGAGAGAGAGAGAGAGAGAAAACATTCTTGCTTGACAAAGCTAAGAAATTTTAGCAAATTGCAACATTGATCCAAATTCGTTGCAATTTGAACCAGGAAAACCCCTGCAGCTTTTTCTCAATGCTGGAAAAAGGATTTTGCTGAATTTGTACTCTTCTCATTGCTACTGTAAAGGAAGAGGTACACACACTCAACGTTGGATACGAAAGGGTCTTTTAAGAGGCTCCTGGACAGGTACATGGAGCTCAGAAAAACAGAGGGCTATGGGTAATCCTAGGTAATTTCTAAAGTAAGTACATGTTCGGCAGAGCTTTGTGGGCCAAAGGGCCTGTATTGCGCTGTAGGTTTTCTATGTTTCTATGCTTTAGGAACAGCTCCTTCCCCACCACCATCATATTTCTGAATGGACAATAAACCCATGTACACTACCTCACTATTTTTCTTTTGTTTCTGCCCTTTTTGCACCACTTATTTAATTTAATTTTTTTTACTGTAACTTATAAATATTTTTATTGTGTATGCAATTAACTGCTTTCAATAAAGAACATATTTCATGACATATCCCTGTGATATTAAAGCTGATTCTAATTCTGGAAAGTTGAACTGCAGAAAATGTTCAAAAGACGAACTGGAGAATGCGTTCAGAAAAGTCAACTTATTGTTCCTCATAAGCAAGTTAGAGTCCAGAAGAAACTAACCTGGCTTCTTGCAGTTCTGCTCAACAAAGGCAGAAAACCCTGTTGGACATTGTGATTCACTGATTTATTGTTGGGCAGTGGAGAAGCTGCGTTGCCTTGGTCATAGTGAGAACCAGGCCTGAAGCTGCAATGTCGCCTGTTTACAGCCGCCCAGGGGAGAGGCATCAAAGTTGGTACGCTCCACCAGAGGCAGGGTGGCACAGTGTCTAAGTTAGAGTCGGTGCTGTCCCCAGTATACACTCTCTGAAGTCAAGCTGCACTGTATTTGATTACAGATTGCTGCAACATTCTTGCACTTGGGGTCTTGGACCATATTTTTTGTGTGACTACATCTACTGATACCGTATATGTGTTTGTTAACTTATATATGCTATATGTGCCTTGTGCTGTGTGTGACTGGTGATAAAGTGTTTTGGACCTTGATTCCAGAGTAAAACATTTTTGTTTGGCTGTATTCAAGGGTATTCATGTATGGTTGAATGACAATTAAATTTAAACTTGAAAGACAGCAGTCAAGATGGCTTTGAGGTCCAAAGATTGGGAGTTTCCCTGGACACATATCCTGTGCTCAGTGGGTTTATATCAGCAATTCTGGATCAGGTGTTGTGTAATGAACCAGATATGATTAGGGGGCTTAAGGTAAAGGAATCCTTAGGAAACTGTGGTCACAATATGATAAAATACACCCTGAAATTTGACAATAAGAAGCTAAAGTCAGATATATCAGTATTACAGTGGAGTGTAGTGATTTACAGAGGCATGAGAGAGGAGTTGGCCAGAATTGATTGGAAAAGAACACTGGCAGGGATGATGGCAGAGCAGCAAGGGCTGGAGTTTCTGGAAGCAATCTGGAAGGTGCAAGATAGATACATTCCAAAGGAGAGGAAGTGTTCTAAAGGCAGGATGACACAACTGTGGCTGATAAGGGAAGTCAGAGCCAACATAAAAGCAAAAGAGAGGGCAAATAATAGAGCAAAAAAAAGTGGAAAGTTAAAGGATTGGGAATTTTTAAAAAACCAACAGAAGGCAACTAAAAAAACCATAAGGGTGAAAAGATGAAATATGAAGGTAAGCTAGCTAATAATATCAAAAATTATACCAAAAAATTTTTCAGATATATAAAGAGCAAAAGGGAGGTGAGAGTAGATATTGGACTGTTGGAAAATTATGATAGAGA